>NW_005054465.1:476440-485137 GCF_000277835.1 Geospiza fortis
GATAGTATTAATTTAACGGTAAGAATAACTAAAGAGCACAGAATGAGGGACTTTTTAATTTGTTTTTCTTTTCTAACAGAGACATCAACATAGCTCCAAAATGGCTCATCATCATGAGGCTGCACTGGGGCAGCAGCACAGGCGGAACAGGAGCCTGTCTATTGGAGTATGGACTGCCCACCACGAGCTAGCTGGCTGGCATTGAACAGGAAACTCAGAGGAATTCCTGCAACAGAAACAGGCCCAGAACACCAACACATGGCTCTGCCTCTGGCCAAGCACGAGCACAAAGGGCCCAGAGTGAGGGAAACCCAAACAAGTGGCCTGTGCTCAGTGCCCAGCTGGGCCCACTGCCCCTGGTGCCACTGCCCCTGGTGCCACTGGCCCTGCTGGGGGTGCCACTGCCCTGCCAGCCTGAGCACAAACCCTGTCCAGGGCAGAAACCACCAGAGAGAGCAAACACACAAACACGAACATGTGCACTCACACAAACACACACACTACTCACACTCGCGCACACTCTTGCACACCCACTCACACTCATGCACTCCTGCGCACACTCTTGCACACTACTCACACTTGCGCACACTCTTGCACACTACTCACACTCGCCCACACTCGTGCTCATATCTGAAGCACCAACACCAGCCAGAGGACACCAAGACACAGCACTGGGGTGGGGAACAAAGCCATGGAAGATCCCTCATGAGCCAGTCAGGAGCATCTTTGATATTTCAGCAACAGCATCCTGGGATATGGTCCTCTCTAGAGAGCACAGGGGCATGTTTGGATTAATATGAGATAACTCTGTAAGTGGGATGGGCTCCTGAACCCAACAGCTTCCCCTTCTCCCCCATACCAGACACATCCAGACAGAATCAAACTGTCTGACAGCCTACAACAGCACCTGAGTTCACCCCATTCATCTCACTTTGGGGAGTGAAGGGGATAGCTATGTTACACATGTAGTAATAGTTGGCAAATACTGAGCCTTTGGAATGACCTCGGCCAGACTCGTTGGTTTTGCTCACAGCCAGTTTGTGTCACCAGCCTATTTTCAAGATATTTCATTACCCCTGCTAACTCTGAGTCTAGTGACTCTCAGGTATATGTCAATAGTCTGAGTGCTACCCAAATCTGCTGCACAGAGTTCTGAGCAGATAAATACCAGGGATTAATTTAGAAGGTCAGATTGCGAAAGGAGGAAAGCCCACACCCTTTTCTTAGTCCTACTATATTTACTCTGGGGATGCATGGCTTATTAACACTCTGGTTAATAAAGCACATTTATACCTTTGAAGAGATCAAAACAAGACCTGTTTGGAGAGATTTGGGTAGAAGTTTCTCACATGCTTTATAAATGCAGGCCAGTACACTGTAAGCAGGTCACACCCTGTCCCCTTGAAGAGCTGCAGGCCTGAGCGCCACATGAAACATCTCATCAACACTTCCAGTCAAAATCAAACTCACCCCAATGGCAGCAGAACAATGTTCTGTATCCTGAGGCACAGGAATGACACACAGCCACTGCACAGAGAACAAACAGCAAAGCCTCAGGTAGCTGGATCCTGACCCGCTCACAGGGATTTTCTCCCTGACTGATGCCGGATAACTGCATGCTCCTCTTGCAGTTATCCGGCAAGAGGAGCCTGGCAAGGCTGGACACCTGCACTGCAGTGTTTGGGCATGTGCCCACAGCCCCAGCAGGGTACCAGGCTGCAGCAGGGGCTGGGGAGAGCTGGGGGGAGCTGACCCTCTCAGTCCCCCTCAGCCCAGTCACGAATGCACGGCGAGAAGGGGAGGCCTGGTCTGTCCTTGCTCATTCCATCACACCAGAGGGTGCGCCAGGCCAGGTACTCACAGCTGCCCTGTCTGAAGGGACAAGGAAACACATCCTTGCTTTTGTTTTGGCTTTACAGGGAAAAAAAGTGGGGAGTAGCTCTAAAACATAATGGCAAAAGCACAACATCCAGCATGCTCATCTGCACGGCACTGGGCACACTTAGCACCTTGTACAAACAAAACACAGCTTCATTAATCGCTCCCAAGTCACCCAGTTGTGGGGACAGACAACACACAGCTCTTCATAAATGCATACGGTATGAAGCAGCACTTGCCTTTTCCCTCAGTTAGAGCCTTATTGCACGGTTTTGGCAGCCCAAATGGTCACTCCAAGATTCTTTGGAGCCTTTGTGCAAGCACTGCGCTCCGGCAGGCAGAGGAGTGGCAGCAGCAGCCAGCTGGCCGGCCAGGCTGGACACCTGCCAGGGTGGCTCGCCTCCAGCACTGCAGCCCCTGGAAGCTTTGTAGCAGGAAGTAGCTGACAGACCATCAGGGAGGATGCATTTTGTCTATTAGGTAACTGAAGCATAATTTGATGGAAGTTAACGCACAAAAAAAACCCCGGAAGAAATAAATAAAAAGACAACGCTTGCTAAAGTTCACAAGGAGACAGTCACATAGAAAATAGTTCTATGGTTTGAAGTGAGAACTGTAGCACTGTGAGATACATGACATATTGGTGACACTGTCCCTACATCACATATCAGTTTTGCTTTGTGCAGCCTGCCATTTCATTCCAGAGCTAATGTTCTTTGCAGTTTTCTCACATCCTACACCCCATACAAGAATATTTTCAATATCCCAAAAACATTTCTACTTGTAATAGTAAATCAGTTAATTATGCAATGGGTTTTCTCCTTTCTTTCAACTTTGAGAAATTTTTAACTCAGAGATTGGACTGTTACCAGCAGTTAAAGAACAGTATGTTTTAACAGGTGTGTCTAGGGGAGAAAGATGGTCTGTTGATTTGGTACTAGAAAAACAAGGGATGCAAAAGAGACCTTTGCCTTTCATCTACTAACTCTTCAAAGATCTTAAGTATAGAAAGGCTTGTTATGATCTTTTAACCAACCTCCACAGTATTGGAATAAATTTTCATTTAGCAATTACTACATGAAGGCTGCATCACTAAAGGTAAAAAAATCTACTCTTTGGAAATTCTTCCAGACTCAGTGTAGAAATGCCAAGTGGTAAAGCATTCACTGTAACTCTGAACACACTGTTTAAGCAGTGAATAATTTCACTGTCAAAATGAAGCACCTGATTTCTAATCTTAAACTGTCAGATTTCAGTGTCCAACCACTCCATCTCACAGAACACACTGTGCTTCTATGCCCTACTTGCTGCTCAGTTTCAGCATTGGTTGTAAACTCCTCATGGCTCTTTATGATGTATCTGGCATAAAGAGATCAACTCACTACTACTACTACCACCATCTACTAGCACATAAATCTTTCTAACCAGCACATCCCTTCAGAGCTCATATCCAGGTATTTATCCACCACAACCCTTAAATTCTCTTCATAGTAATTGTATTCAATTAAATTTTTCCTTCCAGTAACTGTGACTTTTATGTGTTTGCAGATACCACAGCTGTGAAAAAAAAACCTCTTACCACAAATCTATTACAGACTAACTTGTTAGATTGTCACTGAGCTCAAACAGCACCTTTCTGCTCAAGTGTTACAGAGATTGAGGCACTCTCCACTCTTCTGCATATAGATCTGACTTATTGTTCAGTTCCACCTTGATCTAGACTCACATTTTGATGGGTTTAAAAGTAAACATGCATATGTCTGACAAGATGTGAGATTAATTTCTCACATTTTCTTAAGCAGCAATGGAAAACTCCATTTGTTTCTGCTATAAAGGCCTCTCTCATTCCCATTTCTCACTGACCACAAATGTACAAGATTATGTTCCCTAAAATACCATGAAGAAAGGTAGAGAGCTTATCCCAGTGCTGTAATGGCCAGACCTTGAGATTAGTTTTCCCTGTGGTTCATACTCTTGAGGGTATTTAACAGAGGGCTAGCAAAGGGTAGAATGGAAGGGAGAAAAATCTTCAATCCTTCTCTGTACCTGTATCTATCTCTGCCAGAAGATTTAGTGGCTTATATTTAGGAAACATCACTCAGTTGGCAATTCAGAGTGCACACGGAGTTAGAACATCACTGTGCCCACCAGCAACACTGGCTGTGAACAAAGACAGGATTCCAGAGACTGTGTTGGTTTGAATTCTGCATCAGCTTCCCCTGACTTGTGGTGGTATTCCTTCTCACAGCCAAGATAAGGGCAGCTGAACTAGACCTTCTCATGCTTAGTTCTGGGTGGAAGTAAGCCCCAGAGTGCTACAGGTGGTTTTTTTCATTACAAATACCCTACTACTAACATAGAAAAGAAGCAAAACCACATATAATAAAAAAAAAAAAATCCAGGAAAAACCTTTCACACTTGCTGCAAAATTGAATGCACTGAAAATCCATGGGTATTACTATGGTTACTACCCCAGAGATAACTAAGGTTTCCTTCCTTCTCTTACTTTGCAGGTTTCTCTGTTGTGCTTTATTCACAAGAAGAGTTCAATAACAAATTATACTTAATTTACTGTTACTAACAATGTAGGCAATTTTTGGTCCCAAGTCTGCTGCCTTAATGCAGGCAAAACAGTCAGTGAGGCAGACAGCATCCTTGCCTGAGTTAAGAAGGCAGGATTAGGCCCACCTTATTATACAGTTATTTATTACACAATGATAATTAACATGAGGCAGACAAGCTCATTTATTTGGCAACAGCAATGCTGGCTGAAACACACTGTTTAAAAGTGCTGAGCATAAATAATATGAAGAAATGCTTATGCAACAATAAGAAAATGTATGATTGTGTATTCTATCACACAGCTTAAAAACTGCAGGTTAAGCAAATTACCACTGGCACAGCGTATCCATAATTCTGCCGATCACCTAAATGAATGATCAGGTATGATCCTTTCAATTCTAGCAGCGTTTCTTTCTAAATACCTCACTATTTAGCAGCCTAAAGGGAGCCAACACATCAGTAGTGCCTTCTATGCACTGTCGAGTCCCAGCTTGAGCGCACCAAACTCTGAGGCCTTTTGAAATCTTTAAAGACAATCACACATGAGACAGTTTCTATATTGCAGGGCTGGGTAGCACTACTGCAGCACAAAACAATATTTCAAGCTTTCTGATATACATGTGTCACCTCTATGTGACAAATAGCTTGTATTAATTAGGCACTAGACTTGGTGAGATTGCTGTTATTAACTGAGAGAAGATGGGTTGAATTTAATTGTGTGTGACATCAAAGCCAAGTGACTGATATTTCAAGCATCATTTAAAATGTTTGATATTGGAGTCATTGTATTCACATAAAGACTGTCTAAAAATATAAAGGAGAATGATGAGAGAGGAACTGAAACGCATTCATACAATCCATCTTATGAAGTGAATTTGATGTAATTTTGCTTGTATTTTTGACCCAGTGTTGACAATATTTATTTATTTAGTTATATGAAATTATTACTTTGAAGAACAGTTTATTTTTCTCAGTACTAATTTTGGAGACAGCTGGGATGGTTTGTATTGGTTCCAGCATCCATGTTCTCAGAAATGTGGACATAAGGGAGGGGGAACATAAAAGATCAGCTTGCACTGAAATTTGCTTTATAGCCATTAATGAACACTATTTGGAAAATGTTTACTTAAGAAAAGCAGACTGCGCATTATTTAGGCAAACATCCATAAAATCTTGAAAAAAAGAAAGGGGGAAAGGAAACTATGTTTAAAATTGCACATGAAAGAATATATTTAAGGAGTAAGAGCTCGCTGTTTTACTATGCGCTGTACAAATAGGAACTATCTCACACTCATCAGGATGTGAGGAATGCTGTTTTAGGGTCAAATGTTTCTCTCATTTAAGATGCTGGCAAAAATCCCCTTCAGTTTGACAGGGCAGAATCATACTTGCGATGTTACATGATAATGTATATGGTGTTTTGCTAAAAAGTGGGTCAATAAACAATTGCCCCAGAGGATACTTGTCTATAATGCTTCTGCATTGTACCATTTCCTTTCAGTTCTTTCTTTAAAAATAAATAAAATAAACCACTTGCTTATTCCATGCTTGCAATAAAGCGCACAAAACAATCCAACTGAAATCAGTTAATTAAACCGCAATGCGTTGCAAGCAAACATGTATCCCCTAGGTATTCCCAAGCAGGCAAATCTGAAATGCACGACAGCCAAAAGTAAATATTAACAATTTCACAAACCAGAAAGACAATGTTCCAGTCAGAAAAACCTCCCCATTGCTAGTGGTGCCCTAGACCCACAGCCTACGGAACAAGGAGGGACCACCAGGCTCACCGGAGGTGCCTTCCCCTTCCTGCAGCTCAAGGAGGTCGAAATATAAAGTCCAATATGTATAATATACATATAATATATGTAATGTGCATATATATATATATATATGTCTGGATTTACATGTGTGGAAATATGTGTATGTTATTTTATATTGGAATTAGTACTGCCATAGTCACCCAACCAAGTACATACAAGTGATATAACCTCATCCCAGTGGGATTCAGTTCTCAGAGGGACTTTATCCTCCCAAGAATGTATTCTAAAATGATCAGACAAAATGTTGAATCACGTGCTTAATTGTAAGAACTGATTTTGATGGGGAAACTGATGTCCATAATGCCAAAAGACACATAAATACCTCAGCAGCTGTGTAGGTAGAAAACCCAATAGCTGATAGAGAATTCATGGATAAACTCCAGTTTACATGAGAGCAGTTCTCCCCCGTTTCTTCACAGCAGTGGATCAAAATCTTTTTTGAAATTACCCAAATTCTCTTGTCCTTAGTTATAATACAAAGGTGCACCTTTTCCTCATTCTGTACAGGATTGACATTAGCCTCAGGTTTTAACTAGCTTTCTGCTAAGAAAAGATTTAAATTATTTCATTGAAAAGCAAGGAAAAAACTTAGTGTGTCTGGCAAGATGCTTTGGCAGTTGCAATATCAGTTTTAGCATAATTGATAAGGTAATTTATATAACAAAGCGGTTTTTTTCTATATATGAATAGGTCACAGAAGTAGCTTTAGATTCCCTGCAATTTATTTGTTATTCGGGGCTATTTAGGGAATAATTACAACAACCTCTCACTGCTCTGTCCTTCATCTGACAGGCAATCACTGAATGTTTTTTTTCTTAAATCTGTCAAGTAGGTTCCTACTTTTTGATAAAATCTGAAAAGCTCTCTGAACCAGGTTGCAGTACCATACTTGCAAATTAGAAATTAGAAATTATTCCCCATACATATATATTTTAAGGCAGTTAAAATGCCCTGTTTCCATAACTGTTCCTCCCAGAAAGCTCATCTGCCGAAAAGAATATTCAAGGGAAGCAAATATTTAGGAGTGTGAATACAATCAAAGCAAAAAATGCAAACAGATATCTGAGGGGGTTGTGTTGTTCCTTCTACCTAGCTTGCATGAAAGCTTTATATTTTGAAATTAAATAATTTAAAAAGAAAGAACTCTTCCTTTGATTTGCCCCAGAATGTGCTTTAAACTAAACTCATGCTTAAATTCTGTTGCCTCTGAAATCAGTTATTCTTCCTGACTAATGCTTTCTGGTGAGTTGGTTATGGGATAAAAATGTCAAAGGGAAAAAGCAACAATCATAACCCTGTGCCCAAATATGTACATGTATTTAAATGTAGCTCAGAGATATTTTTTGGGTTTGTAATCAAGAATTTTCATAACACCCACAAAAAAGTAGGCATCAATCTATTAATAGCCTTCATTTGTCTTCAGAAAAATGGTGAAAACCTAAAGGCAAGGTTTTAAAAGGGGTGGGGCTACTTCTCCTTTGAAGTATAAAAGCTATTTAAGTATCAAATATGCCTGTGACAAAAAGTTTATTTTTTTTAACAGAAGCCAGATTTGTTTGGTTTTTAAACTTAGCTAGTATGTTCTTGTCTGGAACATGACCTTTTTGGAACTGCTTTTTTGAGCATCATTGCAGTGACTGCAATACCAGTAAGTGTGTTTTGGATGGCTTCCAGTCAGCTCATCCACCTGTGCGTTGTGAGAGCCTGAGCCTGCTGCACTGCTGCAACACAACAATGCCCCAGGCATTCTTTTTCTCTCCTCACAAACACACGTGACTTTCAATTTTTGCAGCCATTTGTAGTTCACTGGCAGATTTATTGACCAGGAAAGTTCATGCCTCTTCTGTGCTGCCCAAATGGGCTGTGTTTTGTTTTGGTTTTGGCTGGACTTCTACCTGACCTCCAATGCTGTAGAAATCATTTTACACCAGCAATTAAATGCTGGACTAGTTATTTGTAGCTTGCAATTGTCCCCATTTAGAAGACTAACTGCCCAATTGCAAAGCTTCTAAATGGGTGCAATTGCAAGTTCAAACAGTTGGGCCCACGTGTAATTATGGTCACAAAATTGGGCTCACTTATGTCGGAGGCTGCTGCAGAAGACACAGGCCACCAACTAAAAGTAATGGTTCTCTGCCTGGTTGCTGCTATGTGCTGTTCATTACAGCAGGAGGAATGAAAGGAAAAGCCTCTTGGTGGGAATACAGAAAACAGAAATACATTAAGACAATTTGAGACTATAAAGTGATCAACGTGGCGCCTAGGACAAATGATCATAACTGTCTCATGCCTAATCACCCATTTCAGACACAGCTTTATGAACAAGTTTTGTTCTCTTTCACAGCTTTTCTCTTACTAAGGCAGAACAGTGTCAGTGGTCAGAGGACTCAATTCCAGGTACCAGAGGCACAGGCTGTGGAATGCCACTGGCCAT
>NW_005054465.1:485168-503700 GCF_000277835.1 Geospiza fortis
GAAAACACCAGCTGGAGGTTTTTTCTCCTCTCACATAGTCAGACAGTAGGTACTGTGCTACTGCTGTCAGGGAAATTGTGTCTAACTCATCCTAATCATAATTAGGAGAAATTTCCCACCTGTTTCTCCCCAGTTCAAAAGTATTTTCAATAGTTGAAGGGCATACCTCCGCAGGTAAAGGCTCCATTCTTGTGACAGCATGATACCCTGCACATATATGGGGTTCTCCCCAAAGCATATTCCAGCCTTGACAATGGGAGTGCAGCCCTACAGACCCAGGCACTCCCAAAAGCATCCTGTTCACCAGCCCTTCATTACCACTGCTTAACACCATGGCACAAGTAAGAAACAGCTCTGCTGCATCCACGCAAATTCCTTCATCACAGCCTCCTCCAACCGGTGTGCCTAATCAGCCGCCGAGCATGTCAAACCACTGCTGTTCAGCTCATCTGCTGATGACATGAGACACATCTGGGCAATGGAACAAAGAGAATATTCTAAAATGATTATGCTAAGATGAGAATTAATATTCATCCCCAAAAGGTGCAACTGCCAGCCCAGAACAGTAAATAAAATCGACTACACTACAGTGTCAAAGTCTTGGGGACCAGGTTCTCCTAAATCCATTGAAAGCAAATTTCATTTACTGAGGATGAGGCCATTGAGACAGACACTCAGGTAAAACAAATAAATTTAAATATAATTACATTTTTTTCAGTATCACGTGCATTGCAGAGTGGATACATTTTGTGGGAATCGAACAAATGATATTTTAATGTACATACATAATTTATTGAGCAAGCAGTAGACTTGGCTGAATGAATGTCAGCCATTGAAGATCCAACATGGTGTATTTTCATGCTTATTACTTGGTACAATAGCAAAGAAGGAAGTATTTAACATATTTATGAACTTGAAACATCTCTCAAGTTCCACGGTGCAAGACTACCACAAATGTTATCACATTCTTCTTCTACAGTCACAATAAGAAGTAAGTTAAGCATTTGCTATGTATTTTCAACCTAAAAATGGTTGAAATAGTTACAGACTGCCACCTATATTACTCTTTTACAATTCTCGCAGTACTGTGAAATACAGCTAGAGAACATAATCTACCTTTATATCTTGCCCATAATTCCCATTTATCTTACATAAAGTGGATGAGATTCAGTATCTAACTAATTTCTGCAGATTTTGCTTAAAATTATAACTACTGGATTGTGAAAAATCTAGTGGTTCCAGCTCCAAAAAAATGACAGTTTAATAATATGTCTATCATAGAGAAAAAATTACCAGCTGTCTGTTTAAAAGTAGCCATTTTTTAGGTATCTTCACTCAAAACTTTACATTGCAGATGTACCTGATGAGTGTAAGGCAATGGGAGTTCAGATCCCATGATCCTGTCCTTGGCCCTGCCATTCTGATGAGATATTTCACTGGATGCATTAATTAGCTTCAAAAGTTTCCCATTACTGTGGTTGCTCCCCATAAGCAAGTCCTTGATTTTAGACAGCAGGAGCAGAATTCATTTCATATCAGCTTAATTGCCTCCAATTACCTACAGCCTACCTAGAATTACCTGGTGACCAGAATTAGCTGTGCTTGTTTCTTTCCCCCAGCCCTAAATGCAGCTAAGACATAGTGCTTCAAGTTCAGAGGTAGAATCTCTGTGACCGCTCTGCAAAGTTAGATTTCAGAGATGAATCACATTCCTACTTCCAGTGCTGAGAGGCCTTTGCCTCCCATTGATTTCAGGAGGAGCTGCATGTGCTTAATGTCCAAAGTGTAGCGGCCACATTTTGAGGCCAGCTCTGCACTTAGTGCCTCCCATCGCTCTCATTAGGCGCCTGGAACGTGACCCGGATCACAGAGCAATCACTGCCGCTGCGCCTCGCCACGGCACACCCTCCACCCTGCTGGGATAAAGCACCTATTTGGACCTCTTTGGCTCTGAAGATTCACTGGAGAGGAGAGCACAAGTGTTTCTGGAGAGCAAGGAAGAAGAAAATTAGTCTTTCAACAGGCTATCATTACATAAGTAGGCTAATATAATTTTTTTTTCTTTGACAACTGATTTGTGGAAGGTAGGGGCAGCACAGCAGCTTAATATATCCTAGGTTCCCACAGGTCTGCTCAAGGTAGAAGAGAAACACAGGAGAAGCAATGCCAGAAGACACCTGGGGATATGGTGTCCCCTTCCTCCTGTGGGCTCGTGTGGAAAACCCTTAGAAAATTTTCAAACTGATTTGCTTTCTGTTTTCCTCATTGTTCAGTGATAATAAAAAAAGAATGGCAAAGACAAAAAGCCTTTAAAGGACCGAGGCTTGGAGCTTTATTTCCATTTCCTGGGCTAGTGAAACCACCCACTAGCTTATATAGCCCTTAGGCATCCTCTTCCCTGAATTTATCCTCACAGGACACCATTGCTTACAGTGTTTCTATTCTATATAGGTTCTTATACTGCCCTCCTCACTGTAGTAGCTGAGTGCCTTCAGGTGGTGCATTATGCAATGTGACTAACATCTGTGACAGCCAAAGCAGGAGGCAAAAACAGTTAAGGGCCCAGTAGCTTTCCCCCTACACAGCATTTCACTTTCCAACACTAATAACTTTCTCTCTGTGAATACACAGCTAAATTGTTGTGGTCACATTTGTAGCAGATCAGCAACGTTTTGTTCCCTCTGAAGCTGAATTTCTCACTTTAGTATGGCAGTTCTCGTTTACTTCATTCACTGATATGCCAAAGGCTGGATATTATTTTTCAATTATATTTATTTTAAGAATAACAGCAACCACAGAAAGAAAGAATAATAATAAGAAATAATAAGAATAAGAAAGAAAGAAATAAAGAATACCAGTGACCACAAAAACATGGTAGGCATGGTAGCCTGGACTGGAGATGCAAGACACAGGCTTCAGAAAATGTCTGTGTAAGACACAGCATTTGGCACTACCTGCAGTGCGAGAGGAAATTTTTCAGCACCAGACTCAGCCTTACAAGCCTTGGGGTGGAGGTTAAAGGAGCACCATGTTCCCCAGGAGTGACAACTGAATATCTCATTGCAGGAGAACTCGCATCTGGGAACAATATGCCTGCAAATCTTTTAAACGCATGCAATTGCTTTGCCAGAGCGATTGATATGTTGTGCAAGGAACATTGCAGGGCAGGTGGTTGCTGTGAGATGACCCCACACTCAGGACCAAGAGTGAGACATGAGGTCAAAGGTCAAGTGTGACTTTGTTAGAAGCAGAAAATACAGTCACCCCTGCACTGCTGCCCACCCTGCAGCACACAGTGCTGCTGAATGCCACACAGGTTGCAGGACCCCTGTTTACTGGCACAAAACAAAGCAATTACATTTGCTATTATTTTTTGATTGCATGAAATGCAATGTGGAGATGCATTAAATTCTACATACAAATATAAAACAATATTCTTCTTTGCTGTCTTAGGTGCCCTAGTTCATTGGAACAATGAGAAGGGTAAAATAAAAACAAACAGAAAATTATGTTAAATAAATAATTACAAAATTAAAAATCCCTTGGATCATTCTGGGCAGGTATTGGCCCAGAGATTATTCACCTACTTCAAAGTTCTCCTTGACTTTAAGAAACCCCAAGGGAAAGTTAAGAATTTGGGGTGAAGGGAGAGAGCAGAGGATGGTTTTCTTGGATTTTGTGGGTTCCCTCGCAGGTGCCAGACACCACACAGTTAAAAACTGCCTACATAATAATTGACCTGAAATAATAGATAATGTAGGGAATGCTGTAGAGAAAAATGAAAAGGTATATTACCGATTTAAAAATTCCTTTCCTTTCTAGTATATTTTTTCTGCTATCATTCCAGAGGATCCGAGAATATTTCACAAATTTTATATACACATTCCAGGAAGGATTGCAAAAGCTGATTAAGAGCATATGCAGCAACAACACAATACCACAATTAGGATGGGAAATGCAGAACACTAGACTTGATCTTGCCTCAAGCAGAATGTCCAATAGCAGTGAGCACTACACAGAAAGAGGGACAGAGCACAGATGTTCAGACCAGAAGACAAGCCAAGAAAGGCTTAAAAGATCACTGGCTACAAGACATTTCATAGAAAGCACACTGCCTTATTGCTCTGTGAGCATTATCACACAAGACAATGCAGACTCTAATTTAAATAGTCAGAGGGAAAGATCCTTAAGCTGGATGCCAGTTGGCTACAACAACAAATATGTATCGCTGTTCTGACAACATTCACTGCGGTAAACTGCGCTGGGAAGTAATTATGACAGAGACCCTGGCACCCCAGCACAAACTGCAGCTCACAGAATCCATCAATATCCTTCTGGGGTGACAAAGCCAGAAGGGGAGGGTAGGAAAACCGTCACAGCCTGGCCAAGGGGACATGAGGGCAAACAGTGCCTTCCTGTGGAGATTGCCCTGCCATGGCTGTGCTCCAAGGGCACTGCTGCAGCCCCTGACCGTGTCTGCAGAGTTCTGCATGTCACTGCTGTGATGCCACTGAGTACCAGCCTACAAATACCAACTGCATTGCCTTGTAGGAGCCACTGAAGATGTACATTCATGTGCCGGGCCAAAATAGTTGCATTGATGTAGGGAAGTATTTGCAAACTGTCAAATTTGTAATTTCTAAAATGAAAAATTATTTACACTAGGCTTGCCTGATGCAGTTCTGCAGGCCCCTGGACCCCAGCCTACAGGGAAGAATAAGGAGGGAAATTAATCTAGTTGCTATCACTTTTACTTCTAGTGTAACACAAAAAAAGAGGGTCAGATGTGCAGTCACACAGGCAGTTTATTTCTTTAATTGCTATCTCCATTACAGAGATAAAGTAGGATAGAGTAAGTCCTCCATTATATATGATAAAGTAATTGAGCAAGATTGCACCTATGACATGAAAGAAGTCACTGACTATGTGACCCATACTTTAATGGTGTGATACAAAGGTCAGGAGAACCAATGGAAAATCTCCCATTATTTTAATGGCTGATACAAAAATGTAAACTCAATATAATCAAGTGGTTAGAGCAGTGGGCATGAACCTAGGAAGACTGGCCCACTTCCCTGCTACACATATGTTCAATCTCATGTTTAATTGCGCAGGAATACTCATGATAACAAGATTTCTATTTGCTCAGTGAACACTGAAGTTGCTGCTCTCACACCAGTGTTTTAATGGTCTTTGTGGCATTTCTCTCTACAATGCAGTCAAGGAGGATGCGGCGTCTCTCTTAAACTTTTGTGTGTTCAGCTCCACAGTGAACACTTAGGGAATGGTACGAGGTGCAAGGGTATCTGCCAATCAACCTCTTGATGGTTTTGCTTGATGGTTGTTCCAGAAATGGAACCTCCTTTGGTGGCTCAAAGGCAGCAGAACCTAATGCTTCACTCCAGCTAGCCCATACCTACCTCTACTATAAAAGCTGCTCCAGTGAATGAGCATGACACTCATCCCATGAAAACTTTGTGCAAGTACATTGGTCATGAGTGCTATCTGAGACTCTCCAGCTGATTTCTAGATCCATCTGTTAGTGTTAACAATGGCATGTACTGTCCAAGGCTGTTTGGACAAACAAGTGGGAGATGCAGCCACATTTTGCAATTATGCCCTTATTGCAAAAAATAATTTTTGTTATTTCATTCTTTGTCTTTGCCTTGTGCCATGATATTCATCTCTACATGAAGATGTCCTGACATCAGCTGGATTGTAAATGTGGGTGCAAATACAATTTTGTGCCATATTGTGTCACTCTCCTGCTTTTAGTTTTTCTGTACATGAGTCACTGTAATGTACTGTGCAGAAGCTGTGATGCATGGCAGGTATCAAGGCTGGCATATCAGCCTACATGTGCCAGATGATGGTGTACTTCTCCCACCTATGCTTTTGTTCCAGGATTTCTGGGTTAAGGAAGCAGGCAGGATAAACACTGAGCAGTCAGTCAGAATGCATTCGAAGGCATGCTGGACAAGCCCCAGGATTTATTCTATGTGCTTCAGCTGCCATTTTAAACTGGCTTGTTTCCCTACTCAGTGTCTCTGTAACATGTAGATAATTCTCCCCTCCAGACCCTTACACCTTTTTGGTTAGCTCAGAGAGCAGTGTTGATCTTTCCCACCTGGACTGCAGCTATCACGCAGTGCCTGTCATTCTCATACAGATCAAAAAGGATTTTGCAGGCTGCTGCCCTTGATCTGTGCCTTATATGTCAGTGTTAAATGCTTCAGCTGAGAGATGCCTGCTTAAAATACATCCTCACCATCAAACCAAAAGGTCCTGAGGCATGTGGAGCACTGCTTAGTAATGCCTCTGAGAGGAAGTCCTGGCCACTATGGCATCAGCAAGGCTTCCTGCAGCACCTGGCATTTTTGATGGAGACCATCCATCCAAGTAGTGACCTAATGCAACCCTGTATAACTTTTGAGCCCATGAGATAGCAGTGTATGTGCACATGTTAGGGTTTCCTTTTCGAAGGCAATTCGATGTGGTTAACAAATTCTGCACTCCAGGTACTCTTCATCCTACAGCTGCAACTGCTAGCACTTTTATAAAGCTGTCTTAATTACCAGTGACCCTGTGCTCTTCAAATGCATCAGCAGTACCAGGGATGATTCAGGATGACAGGGTCACAAGCAATGGGAAATAGTGTCTGATCCATGCCCCACTTACATACATCTCTAGCTCATAGACTATCTGCCCTAGATTAAAAAAGTCTTCATGCCAAGAACTCTATTTCAGTAGAATTTAAAAGGACTTGGGTTCTAGTCCACTTTAATAAAAGTGTTGGTAGGATCAAATCTGTATAAGACACAAGCACCAGGACAGAACCTGTTAAATAAATGATTTATGGATGTGAAAGCTGGTAAATTTGAGTCTTCTGGAGAAAAAGGATTTTCACCCTCAGACTAAAGTTAACTATTGCCTCTAAATTAGCTTTTAACATTTGATATGAATTGTAAAAACGTTTATGATTTTATGTCAAAAGATGATACAGACAGCTGAGAAGAATTGCAAGTTGACATGATAAGAACCCAATGCCCAAATCTGCTGTTGCTAAAAGTCACCCTAAGGAAGTCAACAAGCTCTAGAAAATTCTTCCCATCACTGAGGATTTTTCCACAATGGCAATGCTTTTGGGGAGTCAAGGCTATAGCTGCCTAGGAAAATGTTTGTCTCTCCTCATCCCATCCACCACCAGCACTGCCCTGATCAGCAAACACAAGGAGGAGTTATTACATGCTACTTTCATTGCAGTGAAATAATTTAAATTATTTAAATCATTTAGAAATGAGAAATTACAAAGTAGCCTCAAGTGCATGCTTAGGTGCTTTGATGAATAAAAGCTCTCATACAACATGTAAAACAATCAAAATACTCCACTCCACAACCAAGATGTTTATAAAAAGACATCTATCATGTTGCTCCAAGAGCTAATCTCACATCCTCCTCTGTCCTTACAACTGTGTCCTAATATTATGTTATGTAAAAATATTCTTTTTAAATAAATTATGGGAAAATAATTCAGTCTTGAATGTTCTATTATTTGTAAATATAAATGCTTATATCTTTTGCTCAAAAACACAAATAATCCTCAGCATGCCTCTCTTTAGTGTGGCATAATATTAAGTCAAAAAGAGACATAGCTCTCCTCCTCTAACTGAAGGAAATTCATACTGGAAGATCTTATTGGTGTGATTGTTGCAATTCTGCAGCCAATCACACAAAATTCATCAACATGGAAACACCAAAGACCTCAGTCCTGCCAAAACTTTATGAAATGTCTGTTCAGCTAAGCTGCCATAAGCACTTATATAAATCAGTGGAAATAAGCACATCCAGCAAAACTTAAAATTTTTTTGAGAAATTCTGTTCTTTGTCAAGATTTTATTTTCCCCCAGTTTCTCTGGATTGCTCAAAACTAAGAGGAAGGAAGAATTAAAAACTAGCTGTAAAACCACCAAAACATAAAAACAGGGGAGGACCAGATATATACAGTACCTTATGTAATTAGTTCATTTTTGTAACTCTTGCTCAGAAGCACCTACATTTCAAATACAGTTTGTTCCTGTATTTTCTTACACCCCAATTGCTGTTTATATTTAAAGTTATTTAGTGTTCTCCCCAAGCACTGAGGGTTTCTGATGACAATAATAACACCAGAACCAACTATTTGTTGTGATAAGAACATGGTTCTCTCCAAGGCTTCTGCCAATCTCTCATTTCTTCACCCAGTGTGACAATCCAATGTTTTTTTTTATTTGTAGTCCCTTACTTGTAACTGGGTGTTATTTTGCCCACAACTATGTCTCTCGTCTCTATCTGCCCAAATTGCTCCTAGGTCAACCAGACCTGTGTATTAAAAATGCAGATAGATAAAACATAAGTGTCCATAAAGGAAAAAACCTGTTTCGTTAATAGACCAATGTGTTCTCTTGTATGTAAGTAATCCTCTAAACAATGGAAAGATAGACCAGATAAAGCACTAGATAAGTGTTTCTCATGGTAATATTAAACTAGTAACTCTTTTTTGTTCTAATTTAAAATAGAAGTAGTGCATGACCAACACGTTCTTTTCTCTTGAGAAAGTCTGAATACATACCAATGGAAGAGACATGATGGCCAAAGTCTGAGACATCAAAGAATGCTTCTCAGGGCCCTGCCACGTTTACCACATTCCCAAAGCACCCACAAACAAGACAAGGAAAACACAACAGAAGGAGGCAAACTTTGTGTGTGTTCATCTACAGAACATCAAATCCTATCTGTCTCCTGCAACACTATCAAAACAATGAAAATGGAGAGCCATCTAGAATGATGGAAAAGCCCTGAAATGTGCTAATCTGACTCCCTACCTGCCTGTTTTTCACTTAAATCTACTTTGAAAAATACCACGAGCATGGGGACTTTATAAACTTTTATTCTGTCCTAGGAACAGGCCTGTAAACCTTTCCACAGCAGCCGAATTTTCTGCGAGGTGAATCACCCATGGGAGAGGTTCCACCACTCTCACACACCGCCTCACGCACCTCCAGGGGAGGCGCAGGAACGCGAGAGCGGCGCGCAGAGCTGCGCCCCCGGCAGAGCGCAAGGAGGACAGGAGGGCTTCTCTCTGCTCCGCTTTCCTCCTGCACCCCTGAGCAGCTCTGGTGCCAGCGCCACCGCCGGGGCCGCCCGGGCTCGCACAGCGAGGGAACGTGGATTTGTTCTCTCTGTTCCGTGTTTCATAACCTTAAACTTTCCGGTCATCCCCCAACCGCATCTTCCCCGCAAAGGCAGGCGCACGGAGCAGAGGGATCCATCCCCGGGGAAGGAGATGCGGCACTATGGAATGAACGCTCAGCGTTAGCGCCTTGGTCAAAAACGTGGAGTCCTTCTGCTTCATTCCCCCCCTCCAAAATCTGGTTTGATTTTGCTCTCCCCTCGTCTAGCTTCTCACCCATTTAAAAAATAGAAAAGCGTTGCTTTTTCAGCTCTGCATTCTCCAGACAGATTTGGCTCGCTCCAAAGCCTCTGTGATTAAACACACAGTAAATAGTAGTCAGACCAAAATTCTCTAAGCCTGTGACTTTTTTTGGTGCCAATAAATCCCAGTGCACCTTCTCTTCAGCTGCCCTCAATTTCCTTGACTCTCTTAAGGCTGTCATGTACATCTGGACCTGGCTCCCACTTCCATTGCAATATTTTCATTCTCTTTCAGATTCCTCTCTGAAAAGCTGCAGACCATTAAATCTACATGTTTTCTGAAATCTTTAGAGGAATTTAAGGATTTGGTAACTTTTTTTTTCCCCCTTTGGAAATCCCCAGCCTGAAAAAATCACCTTCAAAATGTCAAAAATATTGAATTTAAATTTCTCGTCAAGAGGAAAAGTTAAAAAATAAGAATGTTGTAATGCAGTTTTAACTTTTTTTGGTGGGGGGGAGGGTGGGAGTCCTTTTTCTTGAGACATATAAGCCAATGTGACCCTAAAATGCTGAGTGCTGTCATTACTATTCTGCAATACAGAAGTGAAAAAACCTTATCTGATGATATGGAAACAGCGAATCCCCAACCCACGTAATGTAATTTGGGGTTTTTTGGTATCTTTTTGTTTGAGCAGAAGATCTCTGCCACAATGTGTCCAGTACATCTGTGTTTTCTCTCATTTGAGCCAGAAGCACCATGGGGAAGACACTGTCTTTCTTGACATATTTTTCTAAGCAAGTAAGCATTTGATTTTTTTTCCTGTGGTTCAGAATACAAAGAAGAGTGACATGGCAGAATCTGGTGATTTATCACAGAGGAATTTAGAGGTAGCAAGTAATAAAATTTTATTAAATGGAGACAAGCAGGGGAGCATACATGTGCAGTTAGAAGTCACTCTTTTTTCCTGCTCACCAGATCATCACTCTACACAGCCGCTGGGAGAATGAAAGCTTTTGAAATAAACAAAGTGCTGCTGTCAAAAGCAGAATAGTCTAAAGTGCAGAAATTAGAAGAGTAAATGGATCTGGAATTGCCATGGGGATAGGAAGGAGACCAAATGCATATCTAGCAGCATTCGGGGTCTAGCCAGGCGCACAGTTAGCAGCAGCTTTGCCAGGGACAGGGATTGCTGTCCACTGTTCTTTGCTGCCCCTACTGATCTGCTGGCAGAGCTGGTTACCTGAGCGCTCCCCGGCTTACTCCACTTCCAGGGAAGCCAGGTTGGTTCAGATAAGTGGTAACATTTGCTAATCTAGTGCATTTTGAAAAAATAGGTTAGAGAGGAATCTTGTATGAGCAGTGCTAGTTGCAGAGCCGAAGGGATTTGGGATTCCTGATAACCACCCAGAGACAGGCTGTGGTCACTAATACCTTCCACCAGCACAGCTGAAGCTGGAAGAACACATCTGTTCACCTCCTGAAGAGGACTAGATTTCTGGTCTGCTAATCTCATTTTCCACTACATATTCAGTCAAAATAGCCCCTCAGTGGCTGGGGATTCCTCTGCTCCTTCAGCAGTATTAATTTGGCAAAAGTAAATGAAGAGAAAAGTGAATGTTTGTGTTTGGAGCCTGATCCAAACAGGGTATATAAACAGCATAAAAGCACATAGCCCTGCTATATCTCATCCTTTACTACTCTTAATACTCTGAGTTCTTAAATCAGGCAGCTCGATGCAGCTTTAATTTAGTGAAGGGCCAAGCAGCTATGAATTAAGGAGCCATAGGGCTGAGCTTCCAGCAATCTGTTCTCTCCCAAATGTCCAATTAGAAGAGATAACACATTCAGGATAAATTCCTGGCAAGAGCTGAGGATGAGATTTTGCTTGTATCAACAATGTGGTCAACACTTGGAGAATGATATATGAAAATAATGTAAGACAAAGATCTGAAATGTTTAAACAAGAGATCAGTTATGGGCCTCTCAGAGGTAGTAAAGGTAAATTATTAAAGAATTTATAATTACATTCATGCCTAATTATTAATAAACAAGGATAGCTAACAGATGCTGCAGCAGATTTACATTTCCTAAGGAAACAAGAAGAATTATGTAAGAAAATCAGCATCAGCAAAACTATTAGGTCAGGAAGCCGAAATGCCTGTGGCCTGTGCATGACAAAAAAGCTTCTGTCAAAACTATTCAGGAGGAAGCAGTAAAAAAAAAAAAAAAAGATTCCTTTTCAAACCTGGGAGGCACTAATAGATTGAGGAAAGCTGACACAACACCTATGGTGAGACTGTTTCAACAAATTGAAAATGGGGATCAAATGGGGATCAGATCCAAAGCAGAATGTTTAATTCTTACTGATGCCATTCAAGTGACTTCACCACATGTTGAACATGAAAACAAATTGATATCTGTTTTCTTAAACATATGAATGAATACTCCAGATCCCTATAGTGGAAACTTCAGCAGAGAAATATAAAATGCATTGCTTAGAAAAAATTAATGCCAAAGCACAGAAGAGAAATCATGATGAGTGAACTGGACAGAAAGCTTGGAAGAAGTGACAGTGGGTCAGCAGGAGAAATTCTACCCCAGCTGACTTAAGATCTATGGATATACCAATACAATGCTCAGCACTAGACTGTATGATTTGCAAATAGTGTGACAAAAACTACTGAAGAGAGAAAGAATTTGCTTTGAATGTTAAGAAAAGAGATATTTGAAAATGAAGGGAATAGTCATGAAAACCTGTTTTGAAAGATTATTTCTTGTTTATTTATGACCTGGAAAAAAGTCCTGAAGAAATTACTGAAGTTTTCACAGAGACAGCTAATGAGTTTGACAGATAAAGATGTAAAGTAATAAAATAAACTTGTATGAAATGGAAAGTAAAACCTAGCAATTAATTGCTGGGAAACAGAGCATTGTGGCAACATTAAAGATAAATACTTATTTAACATGAAACTATCAAACGTAAAAAGAAATTAAATGGAATACAACTGAACTTCAAGTTCAGAGATTTTTTCCAATGAAGAAAAACATAAAACACTCAAATACTCTGCAGCAGAGCCAGGGTAGCCTGACAAAAATGGCACATTAATGTTACTGTGCAGTGTTCAGGAAGACAAGCCCAGCAGCTATGCCTGCCCTTGCTTAAACAAATGTATTACAAGGCTACTTTTAATGAAGACAATTTGCAATTGGGATTTCATCAATAAGATCCCTGAAGTCACTTTTTGTTCCTTGGCACAGACTGGCCAGGGCAGAAACAATGAAAGGCACAGGGTATTGCCAGGTTTCAATCGTGGTTCTACCACACTCAGATGGTATCAGGTCCTTCATATTCTCCCAGTACAATGTAATGACTTTTCACAAGACCACATTTAAAACTTATCCCAGAAGTCTTTGAAGATAATTCCTATTAAGTTTTCATCTGATTTAAATACTTCCATTGACCAGATACTGTTTGTTACTCAAAGGTTCAAAAAATTTCCAACTAAGGTATTTTCTCCTTTTAAGTAAGGAAGAAATCACAACAGGCTTACAGTCAGTGAAAAGCAGTATTTTCATTCCTTATGTATTAAATACTTGTAGAAAAGATTTTCCTCTCAGTAAAGAAACAAGTCTGTACGTTTAAAATAAATGAAAACTGTTCATCTCAATAGGAACAGTTTGATTTAGGACACAGAATACTTTCCACCCCCTAGAATCCATTCAGACCACTTCTTCTGCCATTGCGTGCCAATAACGTATGTCCAACCACAAGATAAAAATCATCCAGTCCCCCATTTGCCAATCTGGAGTCCCACTTCATTTACACCCAAAAATATCCTGCCTGCTGTTTCCTCCCCATCCTTTTGGCAATCGCCATGATTACATGCATGGAAAAACATTATTAGGAAAGTCTAACGGATTTTAATTGTTTGCATTGCAAATGTTTCACCCTGGTGGAAAAAAAGCTCTAATCATATTGTCTCATTGCTCATTCTTTAGTCTTCTTCCTGTTGTCTCTATTGCTCTCTCTCCTTCTGTTCATTCTTCTCTCCAACCTGCTCCCCCATATACACTGCCATGACATTCTCTTTACTCTTCCTTGCCCTGCAGGGAAGCTCATTTCTCCCCCCTTTCTATCTCTTGGTGATGTCACTTCTTCTCTAACAGAATCTGCAGCAGAATCCATCTCCTCCTCCTTGCTCCCCACCAGCCATATGCAGAAGCAGTAGCAGAAACTGGGGACAGCAAATGAGCCCTGCAGAGATCAGGTCTCTGCACATGGTAGGCAAGCACTCTGGTGAAAGAACACAGGCTGAAAGCCATTTTGTATTGATAGATCCTTTTTCTAGCAATAAAGCAGAAACTTCCTAGATTGAAATACTGCTTGGTGCATCAACAGCCTGGTGGTGCCTCAAGGCTTTGCAGAAAACTGAGATCTCACAACTGTTTGGGTGCTCCACAAATACAGTGAAACCAGTTCTCTCTTCAGACACCCCACAGTCCAAACAGATCAAACATGCAAAGAGAGGGACAACAGGAATATTGAGAGGTCAAAAGATTTGCCCAAGGAAACAGAGTAGATCTTGTCTGTGAATACTTATTGATGGCATGTGTATTTATTTTCATTACTTATCCCATAGCCCAGTAGTAATGGGGGGAAAATCCTTTTTACATACTTTCAGACCATTACCTGTGACATCTTTGCATCTAAATACACAAAATATGTTTTACACATTTAATTGGTTAATAATGGCAATCTCATAGTAAACTAGAAAAATCCATTCTATTTTGACACTGGCAGATACCAAACTCTTTCTCTAAATCTCTCCATTTGTCTCAATGCTCACAAACTTACAGCAAAAGGCAAAAGTTGTGAGTTTTGATAGGTTTTTCTTTGAAGGAAATCACCTAAACAAGCTTTGTGGTTTTGGTGTGGATTCTCACTTTTGGCACACTGTTAAGAGTGCTCTCTCCCTACATGTCTGGTTCAGGTGTGGGTTAGTATAGAGGGGAAAAAAGGTGAATTTTCTTTCCCAGAAAGCCTCCTAGGAAAGGCAAGGGTCAGAGATAATGGTTTAATGTTCTAAGGAGGAGAGAATATCTACATATGGTTTATGATTTAAGACCATTTTAATGATTTCAAATATATATGAGAAAAAAATGCCTTTAGAATGTCTTAAGGATTTTAATTAAAAAATAAAACAGATATTTAGAAACATCTGGTAACAGCAAAGAAACCTGTGTGATAACTAGTTCCCAATGCAGTTGTAAATCAGAGATGTCAGCAGCTATGAAAATGTCTTTTTTTCCACTATACTTTTAGAGTTTAAAAAATTACTATAGGCTTGTTTAGGATTGTGGCCTGATGTGCCATTTTAAACAATAGGCAGTGACAGTAAATAATGATGTAATTCAGCCTAAAGATGGGCTCACTTTGTTTTCAGAGTATGAGCTGGAAATCCTGAAACAAATTGATTGGTCTCTGCTCAGCTATAAAGTTTTGAGAGATATTAACAGTTCTATTGTTCTAAAAGCAGAGGATGTTTTGAGGGAAAACATAACTCAAAAACAAGTTATCTGTCAAGAACTGAGGGCTTTCCACACATTTCTTTTGTTATGACAAAAAGCTTATGATACTTGGGTGCAAATACATTCAAGCAGCTGAAGAAATTTAACTTGTAATTTGGTCATTTGTAGGGGGCAAGATGCAACACCAGCACTTTCTTTCCAAAAACCACAAATTCATTCCCTAGGCACAAAGAAGCACACTGAAAGTCAGCTGCTGTGTTATCATAACCCTGAGACAGATTTCCAAGGGAATTTGCAGGTACTTGGGTACTTAGAGAAACTCACCAAGAGGCCAAAATATTCACTGCCTCAGGCTGAAAACAGGAGCTGTGTCTTGTGTGCTTGGACACTTCTGTAAACCTCACCAGCCATCTTTCTGTAGTTCTGAATATCCAAGTGTCTCCAGCCATCCAACCTTATCCAACTAAAGCTGCTTTGGCAACCACTTGAGGTGCCTGACGTTGGTGTCTGACCACAGCTATTCCAGCTACTCAGCTTCCCTTGCCTTCTGCACTTCAGATAAAACACACCAATTCCACCAAAGCCCATTCTGCCACCACCATTTGACAGAATTTTGTGCAGAATCCATCTCTTATCCATTATCATCTGAGACACATTTATTAACATAAGCATAAATTTCTTGAGACGTGGAAACAAATATAACCAATATTGACTAGATTATTGTGCTTAATTAAATTAATCTTTACTAATAAAATAGGGGGAAAGTATGCATGGCTAATACTGCAATTTTTAAGTTTTAAGAAGAAAGGATTATTTTCCTCTGACTAGCTGTAAGATACCAGGGAAAATTTATCTTGTGTATTATCTAATAGGCCTTCCAGAACTAAAGACCACAGGAGGTAAGGCTAACAAAATTAATATGCAAAGAAGTTCAGCACTAGGGACCCATAATTTTCTTGCAAATGGTTTCACTTTAAGGATGAAACAACACAAGACAATACCAATTTCTTTCTTTTTTTTGCAAATAGATGATGCTTTAAAAAAATTAACACATGACAGCAGGTGGGAAGAAACTAGAGAAGTGGATATTCAAAGTGGAGAGTGACTACAAATTTGATTTGCTTAGCATTTTACTAACTGATTTGAATTCACTGATATGTTAACACACTGTCAGGAGGTATATTTAATTAAAACAAGATTGGTTGTCGTTCAGACATGAAGTAAACATTTTGTATACCTAGTGAATTATTAAAGAGAATGAAAAATAATCTGACCTTCAGAAAGCAGAATCATAAATAACAAGGACCGAGGAGATTCTACTTGGCCCCACTTGAAAATTATGTTCAGGTTTTGTTTGTATTAAATAGTAACTGGTATAGCAATCATTACCAAATTCATTATTAATTAGAGGGTTTTAATAGCAAAGAAGTGCTTTCATTGCAGTCATAGATTTATATCACATCTGTATATGCAAGACTACTCTGAAATATGATAAGAGAAAGTTAAACCATTCTCTCTTTTATGTTTGGAATTAACTTGGGCATTTAATGTTCTATTCTTTCTATCTGCTTTGTAAGATGTCTGCAATATCCAGGTATTGTCTCTTGTAGTAAAGAGCTCATTGTGATTAGATTTCAAAAATATATGACTGCACCCCAGGAAATGGTTCAATCTAATAGTACTCCCATCAATTCAAAATAGGTGGGTGTCAGACAAGCTTCAAAGGTAACAAATCAGCACAGCATAATTCAGAATTTTAAAATCAAGACTTTGAAAACAGAGAAAGGTTACATATCTTGGCCTAAGCATATCAAAATTTGATGTTTATGTATGTCAAATGTAGTATGTTATGGCAATAAAACTTACTGACAAAAATGCTCTCTTTGAAATGAATCTTCATTTAGAACTGAGTGATATTCCATCAAGAAACATCTTGTTTTAACAAGAACATTGTAAGGCATACTGCAAGACATTAGCTTAAAATATATTTTCTATATTTTATCATCCTTTATAGTCTTTAAAAGTTCAATTCACCTTTGAAAGATACGAGGAAATAACTCCTGATAAGGGTTGAAGAATTTTTTTGCCTTTAGCCTTTGTATGTAAAAAAATTTCCCTAACATATCACAGAAAAAAATTGATAAGCACAGTGTCCAAATTCTGAATAACAATTCAACCTATTATTAAGTAGGTGTAATTATGTGGGGAACACAGAACACCAACAGCAAAATCTAAAACAATCCCACACAAAGCTTTAATTTGCACATATAATATTTTGTATTTCTGCAAAACTTCCCAAGACTTAAGAAGATCCTAACATATTTTTGCTAAAACCAGTGGGAAAGCGATGAAGATACAATTCAGTACAAGGATATGAAAGACACACTATTTTATAAGAGAAAAATTAGATGAGTAGATCCCTCTGCTTCAAAACCATACACAAAGAGATCCCTGCCTGCAGACACGTGGACTTTCATTTATTTTACTGAGAACATATCATTTAGTAAGAAATCTGATCAGCTTCATTATTATACCACCTTTATGTAAAACAATAAAATCAGTGTGGGTAACACAAGGATCCCCATTCAAGGGAAGAGAGGCACCCAGTGAAGAAGATACATGTGTGGAAGGGTTTCCAGGATGGCCCTGTGGTTTGATGTGTCCCATCCCTAAACTTTTTTCCTTCATTTTAAATGTTTTTAAAAATTAATTCAGTTATTTAAATCTGAAAAGTTATATAAATAGGATTTGGTGTGGTGATGATCAGTTCTTAGGGATCGTTATATTTAATTCAGATACCTAATTTAAGGCTTTGATCCTCAGGCCATAATAACAATAGCAACAAAAGTAAAATGCCTTATTTATAAATTTATACTATTGTAAATTCAGATACTTCTAAAAGACTAAAAATCAAGCTCCATTTGTTCAATATAAAAAGGCTTTGAAATGTAATCTCCATGGGTTGATTGATGTATTACATAATGTCTTTTTTTGCTTTCTCTGTACAAACATGTTAAACATGCTTGATAGTTTTCTGAGTACACATAATTTCCTCCATTTCCCTTTGCGCTCAATCTATTATCTTTTACAGTGTTTAATAAATTAATGTAGGCAATCTAAAATTGAATTACTTTATCCATAATCAAATTAATTATACGTCAACATTTTCCAAGGCCATAAAATATGAATATCTAATAACAGCAATGTTTGGATTATGCTGTAATAGTTATAAAAGCTTTTTCTTTAAGGGACAGTAAGCAGATAATAAAGACTGTCAAAATTAAATACAATATCAGAGCTATTCCTTTTTTATTAGGCTTCTTTAATCTCTATAAATCATATCTTTATGGTCAGCAATGGGAATAAAGTTGGGTGGGTAGAGGAGGTTTTGTTAGCCAAATAAAATCATGTTTCTTCTCAAATTGTTCTTGTAACGTGAAAAAAAGGAGTTTCTTAAGCTTACACTCTTGGTTTATTTCATTTAAAGGGTTATTGATCCCTCACATACATAGAATCAGAGACTTTCAGGTGTTTCTGTGATCCCTCAGTGCAGACTGGCACTGCAGGTCACTACAGCTGTACACAGCATTC
>NW_005054465.1:503770-516938 GCF_000277835.1 Geospiza fortis
CATTCCTGCATGGAATTCCCTCTGTCCCAACACAACAGGAACAGTCAAAATTTCTTTTGCTCAGTAACACAGCAGAGTTTATTGGCTTGATTATACAGTTTGCCAGTCACCTTTGACACCTAATCCATACTGGTCCTGCAGAGGCTGACTGCTGAGCATCCAAGGAAAGGATCTCTGTCTTTCAGCATCCCACAGCATCCCTTGAAAGCTGGATGCCCATGACTGGGCAGCACATTTACACCAGCTCTTCCTTCCCAGGCAGCTCCTGAACCGCAAGATTTCCACAAAGTAGTAGTAGCAAGAACAATTTTGCTGTTTTACCCAGAATCTGGACAGGTTTTTAATGAATATCCCAGCTCCCCACTGAACCTACAGCAGCAGGCTGAGCATCCTTGCTCTCTCCTAGTCTGGTTAAAATCTAGCACCTCATGGATCAGCCCTTTCAAAAGGTCTGGAGAGTGTTTTCTCAGACTCCTCTGCAAGAACAGATGGCCCAAATAAATCACAGGCCTGAACCTCAGAACAGCTAAACCCCAAAAGCCCTGATCCTCTCAACTTACAGCCAAATGCCAGCTAGAACCCAGTCCTGAGAACCAAGAAAAGATGCACTTCCTTGTCCTCTGACTCCATCATAATGTGACCAATTTTTCTGTAAAATGAGAGTGAAAGTAGATGGAAAAACCTCTGAGTCACAGCAACAAGACCTTCCTAACAAGACTCCTGCAGCCACACAGCAGCAAGGGATTGAGCAGCGATGCTGCTCCATCCTTCCAGCTCTTCCCAGCACTCACACTGCACCCAGCCAGTCCTGCTAGCAGCTTTCTTGATCAAACATTTCTACTATTGCAGTGGGTTTCCCCAAGAGAGGAAGAATAAATCTTTTCCCCTTCTGTTTAAACACAGTTGGCCCATCTTGACATGACACCTCGGGTGCTCCAATGCAGAACATATAAATATAAAACATTAAAGGACCAACTGCATGCTCATGTGGCTCTGTCTCAGTATTGTCATCTTGGGCAAATATTTGATATTCCACCCTGCTTCTTGGTGGTCTCTGTTCTTTAAGCATCCTTGAAATTAAAAGACCATAAATCATGTTGTAAAGGTTTTTTACATCACTGCTCAGAAATGAAAGCATTAAGCCATGCATTATGCTACCTACAGTCCAAGCACAACAAACAATTATTTTGTCTCCAAATTCTGGAAACATACATAGGAGTCAAAAATCAACTGTGATTACACATTTAAGATGCAAAATAGATTTGTGGCAAATTGAATTGCATTGAATATAAGGTATCTGGGTTTTTTATGAGAAAGCAAACTCAGAGCTCTCTGTGTACTGCAATATTTGTGGAACACAGAGCTTCAAACTGATTTTTACATTTAACAAATGTGGTGTGTATCACCTAAATTAATAACAATCTAAAGCTAAATCTGCTTTACAGTTATTATAGTGCGATTTTCCCTATCAAGAAATGCTGTGGACTTACTGTTTACCTTTCAGTTGATTTTATTTGCCAGATTATATACAAAATGGTCCCATGGGCTTGCTGAATATATGGGTGCTAACAATGAAAAATGTGCATAGTTTTAATACCAACTTTGTAAATTGCCTTAATAATAGCTTGTATAATGTAATAGTATTTTCAACCAGTACTTTTAATTTCTAGCTCATAAAGTCTTTTCATTGAACCCCAAGGGTGTAGCTATAAAAGTAAGATTTAATTTTGTATATAATGTGGCCTAAATTAGTTTTAAAGCAATAGGAGAAACATGCAGCTCAAAGAGATAAGACTGAAATTATTATAACTCGATGAAATTTCCTATAGCAAAATTAATCATTATTTCCAATTTTACATAATTTGACATAAAAAATATAAGACTAATGTAGATCTAATCAAGGTGTATATTTTAAATCACTTTACTGTAAATTACAGAGGCCATAAAAGTGTTGCAAACAATATGACAGCAAATTATTTGAAGACACTCGCAAAGTTGACAATTTCTTTGGTGAAATGAATAAATAAATAAATGCTACTCCAAAGTAACAAATGGTACATTTATGTTCATAACTTTGGCTAAAACTGGAAGTTCACACCCAGAAACTGACAGCACCCTCTCATGGCTTTTCATGCTTGTCAACTGCCTGTGACATTTGGTCATTTTCCCTAAAAGTGCATTTCCTGGAATCATGTGATTATGCAAAACCTCAGTTTCTCATTTTCTAACCCTCCCAACTGCAGAGAAAATCTAGCAAGCATGAATGATAAAGCAGATGAAAGGAGACAGCACAGAACCAACCCAACATTATTTTCTCAGATTTTCTTTTTTTATTTATTCTGCTCATCTTTGTTCAGGGGCTTGACACATTCATGACTGCTTTGGCTTGGCAGATGTACTCTTTTGACCATTTTAAACACATTTAAAAAATCTTAAAGGCCATCAGACTTGTGAATATAGAATTATAGAATTCATATAGAATCATTTATTCTACAAGAAAATAATTGTGTTTAACTAAGATTCATTTTAACTACATTACATAAAGCGGGGACCAAAATTTTTCCTGACATGTTGGCTGTGACTGGTTTTCTGTAGGAATACATCTTCCAATCCCAGATGCTTTCTACTGTGAATAGTTCCTTTGGCCTTAAAAATATGGATTACACCTGTCTTTGCAGTTAAATCTGATATGATATCAAATCAGAGTATAGAGGAATGAGAAAGAAGAGAATATTTAAGATGGTATCAGAAGATTTATGTTATTCCACCATCTGGAATACTATTTAGAATGCTTTCCATGTATATTAAAATTTATACCACTAGCATGTTACACTAACATGCTATACGAAGGTCTCTCAGGTCTGTGCCATTAATATCGCACAACTTGATTTTAATTGCAAGTTTATGTGGGTTTTTTAATGCTCTGAAAGGTTCTGAAAAAGAAAACAAGCAAACAAACACCAAAACCATCAATGAAGTGCAGGAAGGAATGATAGTGAGACACACTGCCTCAGTGTGCTCTACAAGCAAGTACTGGAGTACCCAGGCACATTTTGGATCCACCAGGAGACCGGACTTTGGAAACCTTTGCCCAAAGAATCCTGCAAGTTCCTGATGTTGGCTGAAGGCTCTTAAGAGTAAAGAGTAAAACTTCTCCAGGTTTCAGTATGAACAGGCTCAGCCTCATCAAGGGTGGCTTTGTGGAATATTCTCTGTCAATGCTCCTTTTTTTAAGTTTATTTCATCCTTGTAAGCCTTATTGATTTTTACAGCTGCTGGTGGTCTGACCCCAGGAATTGAATAAAAGGCTACAGCTCCTGCAACACCTCCTACTCCCAAAGTTTCAGATCCTCTATCTTTTGAATAGCTAAATAGGCTCATTAACTGTGTTTCTGAAGCCTTCCAACATATTTACTGCAAACAAAAATAAGTATCTGTATCAAGCAATCTAAGTAATTATGTGCATTAATTATCCACACACACATATATATTTATACACACATGCAGGGGAAGATGGCACATTAGCTGTGTATTCCAGTGGTGTTCCTGCCTCCCAGCCCATCATTTGCCCTCTGATGGGGGCATGGGGAGCAGACACAGTGGCAGTGCCTGCCTTGCACAGGACATCACATCCCTGTCCCCACACACTCATGTGCCACATGTCACAGCCCTCACCTCGGCTGACTGCAGAGCACGGGGGGGGGGTTCTGAGCACAGAAAATGTTAAAGATCAGAGAGTCAGATAAAGAGTAAACAAAACGCTGATAATAATAATTCAAAATTAGGAGAATCATGGATTGGAAAAGCCCTCTAAGATCAAGCAGTCACTAAACTAACACTGCCAGTTCCACCCCTGAGACATGTCCCAAAAAAACACCACATCTACAGGGTGCTTTGAACACTTTCAGGGGTGGTGATCCCATCACTTCCCTGGGCAGCCTGTTCCAATACAACACCATCCATTCAAGGAATACATTTTTCCTAATATCCTATCTTGTTTTAAAAATGTCACCTAACTGAAAGTTAAACTTACCCATGCCTTAATTAATTATTTCAATGAGATTGTATGACTGGCTGAGGACAAAACAAATTACAGACCTTAAAAATTACTGTGCATTTTTAACACTAGCATGAAAAATATTTTATATTAAAACATTACCCAACTTCATCCTGATCTCTTTCTCTAACATATTTTTAGTAAAATCGCTCCAAAGCCAAGCTAAGGTATGTTCAGATGGAAATCCAGGGGCTGATTTGCTACCAAGGGGCTGGGGTCCGTGCCACAGGTTCTGCTCTGAGTGCAATGTCCCAGGAGTGCAGCAGGATGCCAAGAGAAGAGCTGCTGTCCTCACATCAGCCACATGTCCCCACAGCAGCACTGCGAAGGACTGACTGGGAGCGACCAACAAAAACACTCGGCACTGCATTCATTTGCATCTCAATACGCATTTTTGTGGTACATTTGAACTTTTTACAGGAAAGGTACTTTGCACAGTCATTGGATTGATTGCTTTGTTTTGTTTTACTGAATGTGGCTGAGGAAATAATGGTTATGGCTGAATCACCAGTAGAAGGCAACTCAGGAGGAAAACCACAAATTCAAAGACTGAGGATTTCTCACTTGCTTGTGGTGGCATTGCTGGCAGTAATCAAATACCCGGGGATGGAGCACTCCCTGTGCTGCTCTGTTAGAGAGCTGGGTTAGCCCAGGCATTTTCCAAGTGGCAGAGATGAGCTGGCACTCAGAAAAGAATTTATAAACATTCCCAAACAGGTTTTGAAATGCTAGAGCTGTGCATTGAAATTAGTACGAGCTTTTTTATTATTTGTTTTCTACTTCAGTAAAGATATTGTCGGATTCAACAGAAAACAATCTTGTGGAGTTCCTTGGAAACGTTTTCAGTTTTCCCTTTCTCATCTGTAAAACTTTCAGTTATACAATCTGGAGATGGAGAGTATCTTATTATGAAGGGTGATCAATTACAAATGATACACAGCAAGCAGCAAAGTGCTGAAAACACAGGCACTATGATCAGCCTGCAAACATCCCTTGTGCTCAGCATTTCACTAAAGCGCTCATTGAGCAATCATGAATAATGAACATAATAGTAAAGAAAAAAAAAAACAACACAACTTAGTTCAGTTAAAAATTGGAAGGGAAAAAGTCAAATAAATTATTCCATATGATCAGTTTTCCCCTCCAGTTACTGCTTTATCCTCCTCTACACAGCGAGAACTGCCAGGACCTGCCTGCTTTTTTCCTGAAGTTTTTTTGCAATCTATTACAGGAGCCTCTCCCTCTCTGGCTGCACCCTCAGTCTGCCTCATGGAAAATATTTGGTGGACTGCAACCAAGCCCCTCTTTACATGCAAGTGCTCTAATCCTACCAAACAAGACTGTTTGTTCTTCAAAATAGAGAATGAGCCCCCCTATTTCATCCAAACTAGATTTATATCAATGCCCAGATTTAAGGCAGTGATTCCTCGCTGTTCCCTCATGGGGAGTAAGATGAAAGAGTTAAAAATGCAGTGCTTTGGACAAAATACATGCATTTGTTCAAGGAAAAAAGTTATAACAAGAAGATATGCACGCCTGATGATGAATGAAAGCCTGTTTGTACCTAATGTATCGAAGAAATTGTTCAAGAGCAGTTAATTTTGCCATTTCAATGTCTTTATGAGTTATCTGCCACAGAAGTACTTGTTTTAAAAGATGAGTTGCCTGGCAACCACTTTAACATAGACCAGCTGACTTTTCTGAACTTTGGGAAATGTTTTATTCATCAGCTGGTATTCTTTGCTCCCTTCCCTTCATTTTCAAATTCCCTTTTCTGATTGTTTACATGCTTTTTACATTCTGCAGAGCAGCTTCATGGTCTATCCACTACCATGCAATAATGGACACCAGTTTTTTGCATAATTTACACCAGTTTTTGCATAAAATCCCTTTTAAAAGCAACAGGCATTTAAATTACATTTTTTATTGCACACCTACTCAACTCATCATGCGACTTGACCCAAGCAAACCATACAGTGACAGAATGTTTGGAGTTGTATTAATTTTCTCTATTCATTAGTTAAAAATCAATACCAGAGACATTACTTTCCTTCATGAATTGCCCGCAGATCTACTGATATCAGTTTATGGATAGGGAATTAAGATGCTGGTAGATAAAGAAAGACAAGAACTGTTTTGGATTACACCACTTGGAAAAATCACAAGAAATCGGGGTGGGGAAGGAAACATACAGAAGAGAAGTTCTTGCCAATAATGAAATAGTTCCCAGGGGAAATAACAGGCATCTCTCATTCTGAGACTTCTCCTCTATAATTTGTATGGCAATACTGAACCTGAACAGACCAAAAGAAAGACACTGACATTTTGACCCACCTAGCTTTTTGAAGCCTTCATTATCAAACACAGTTTGATAAAGGCACCCTCATGTGTTGGTTTAATTCTCTGTGTGGAGAAAATGTTGTTTGATCTCCAGCTAAGGCACTGCAGCTCTTGAAGTGCTCACATGGAGTGGCACACCTTAGGCCCCGACCTGAGGAGCCAGTGCAGGGGATGTTGTTTTGGATAACAGTTTGGAATATGCTAATGATGCTCTGAAAGGAGTTTGCAGTACTCACTCCCTCCAAACCTGAGGTAAGATAGTTTTCCTATTTTGAAGCAGCAGCAGACTCACACAAGGTTCGCTTTTAATGAGCTCTCTTGTTTAGGAAGTTCGTCTTGTTTACACATCCATGTACTTTGTGTTAAAGGTGCAACAAAAAAAGCAGTTCCAAAAAGTTAAGTAAATGAAAAAGAGGCAAATAAAATCATTATGCCTGGCCTTTGGCATTGCACATGTGTTCTGATGGTTTAACTTCATATTCTTCTTCTGGTTCTGACTTACTGCTTTCAAAGCAAGTTAACAGAAATTGTTTGCTGTTTAAGAAGAAGACAATTCTAAGCCAATAGAACTGCCCAAAGGTTCTCTTTATAAGGCCATTAAGCAATGAGCAGTGGCCTCTGAGGAGGGCTGGAGGGGGGCACCATGTGCACATGCCCTGAGCATGTTTTTGGAGTTTTTTTCTATTGCACCTTGCTTAGGGTGGCTGAACAGAGTGAGGATTTCACCTTGTTTGTTCTCTCTTCTAGAAGACCTTTAAACTATTCACAGTCTCTCTGAAGAGCTGCAATAATAACATTTTCTCAAAAATAGGAGTGAAAACATTATCTTAAAGAAGTATGACTGATTTATTCAGGTCATTAGCAAAATTCTCATTGAGTTTAGTAGAATCTGCACTTCTCTCTAGGACTTCATCAGAAGGAGGTTGTTTGGCTCAGAAATAAAAGGCCAGCTGAAGGCCCAAATTCGTTTTGTTGCTGCTTTACAGTTATGCTGTTCAAAGAAGAATCTCATCTAAGATCTACTAAGTCCCGAAGAATTTGACAATTATACCAGCACATGGAAATTGTGTAAGTGTTGAACTACAGGCGCAGACTGGAAGAGTACCAGAACACCAGAGAGATTTGTGTTCATACATTTCATAAACTCAAAGCAGTACACTCTTGTTGTGGTCTTGCAAAAGGAGTCTGGGCTTCAGTCCTCTGGTCAGGCTCAGGGAAACATTAATCTCATTCACTCAAGTGTTTTCCTAAATAAGAAGCCATTCCCAGGCAAGGCCATAATTCACATCTCGTGCAGCTTTGGCTGGAGTCAGTAGATTAAGTCAAAACATGCCCAAGGTCAACCATGGAAGTGTAATTACAGGCAGAGACCACAAACAAGGAAAATTGTACAGGTACACAGAAATTAAATTCTTCCTCCAACTATCATTTCCAGTTAATGCACATATGCAATTGCAAATATATTCATAATGATTTGTGGTAACTTTAGATTAAAGTGTTCACTAATTAGTAGATCACTTTATCACTCCAGATTTGGATGCTACTCCCTTCTCAGTGAATATCAGCTTCGCTGTATGTGTCTTCCTTAACCATGCTAGGAAATACATGTATTTCTGTGAATCTTTAGATCCTGTTCCTGTCCATACATTGACACAGATACACCCCACCACATTTGTTTTAAATTACCTTCAGTCTCTGTCTAGGATGACTGGAAATCACCTCCCACCTGTCTAGGAAATGGTTAAGAGAAACTGTTAATATCCAACCTTTCCTTCAAGGAAATGTTTTCCTAAAGGAAATCCTTGTTGTTTAATGGTCTTCCTATGCCCAAGCTTGGCCTGCCACAGCTTGGTCTTTAACTCTCTCACACATAAAAGGCTTCCCTGAACAAAGCACAGAGGTTTGAGGCTCAGGTGAAGCAGGCATGTTTTGAGCAAGCCTAAATACTGCATCCCTCTTCCCATTACCACCTGGTCAGTGTAACTGCTGACATGGGGCTCCACAAAGGAAAAATCCTCCTATTTCTATCTCAGTCCTCCAGTCATTTATTAAATAACCTGTGAGGTTTGGTCTCTTGCCCTCTAGAGAAAGAGTCAGATTTGCCCCATATTAGTTACATAATGTTTCCCAACAACAATAAACTGTGCCCAGCTACCAAAAACTCAATGGAAGCTTTTTCCTTCCCTTCAAATAGCTTGAATTTTCTCAAGAAAAACACAATAACTAAAATTTAAGAAGGCTTTGTTTTGGAGCCCAAACAATATAATCAAAAAAAGTCAAACTTCCCAAATCCTCAACAACTTTTAAAGTTTTCAAACACAACCACAGTACTACCAAGTGTTTTGGGTGATCTCAAAACCTGAGTGTTTTGAAAGAACAATATTTATAAGGAAAGAAAGCAAGAATTAAGTTATGAAAACATTCTTTCCTCTAGCACTGTGATTTTTTTTATGGAGAAATGTAGGATGGTGACTAAGAGGAGGATTTCAAGGTCCTTTTAAATGCCCCATAGGTCTTTTGCAAGGGAATCTGCTGCTGTCATGGTTGGGCAGACACACAAATTCCCCTTTCCCTGCTCACCAAATGCCCACCACTTTCTCCTCCTCCTCCTGCCCCATATCATCCCCTGGCTACAGGGCCAGGCTGGAAATATCAGGCAAGCAGAGACACACACTGCTCAAAAGAAACAATGTTCAACGAGTGAAAATAAAAAGGACATTTTGCTTGGATAAGGTTAAAATGCATCTTTAAAAAAAATGTTTTTGTTGGCCAACAAGTTGCACAATAGTTTCCTGGCAAGCTTTATTGATGTATCTATTATTTTATTATTACTACAATGACTGCCTATTATCTGTTATTAATATAGCTGTTATATATCTATTAGATATCCACCACATGCCCTTACATCTTTCTATTCTAGAACTGTCTCTGTGTCCACAGGGGAAGAAGCTGCCACAAGACCATCTGATCCCAAGTGATTGGATTAGTAGTAACTAAGACAGACGGTACCAGTTGGTGGACTCCTTACACCGCCTGGGCTGTCTGCTCTCCAACCCCAAATACATTTTTAGAAACCTTAAGGAGACAACAATTAGGTGAGGTAATGGTTATTCTTAGCCTATTATCTCTCACGCAAATGCCGTTCCATAAATAAAACCTGAAGGATCTGTCAACACATGGAACTTACTCCAACATATCCTGGTGGCTTGAAAATGAAATCGGATCTTTGGATTTGTTTTCAGCTGAGTAAACATGGTGATTTTTAGGGCAGACCTTCTGAGATATCCTGGGTCAATAAATACATGCAGATGGTAAAACAAATTGACATAATATTAATTGAGGCACTCGCTATCCCCTAAGAGTTATTGTTTTGAACTAAAACTGAACTAGTTTTCTAAGGGAAAGGAATTTGTTGTACTGTAACTTGATATTATTACTACAAACTAAATAATTTTTTTTCATCATAAAGGCTCCTGGTTTTCTTAAATCTAATAGTAATTGATTCCACATTTTCCAAGCTATGTAACAAACAGCTTTTTTATGCACAACTTGTGTTCATCTTGGAACATGATATATTTTCAAAGGCATTATGAAATGAAGTGCATAAGCAGTCAGATTTGAATAGAACATATTATACCTTTCAATCAGCTTACTACAGGCCATAGCCTTAAAAATAAAATTATACCAGTACTGCTGGCATTTGTGCTCCAGAGGGAGATAGTTAATTCTTCAATAAAAAATAGAAGGATTTGCATCTGCCCTGGCTGACGACATAGAAGATCAACGTTTTTCTTATACTTAGGGCAAAACGCTCTCTCTAAAAACCAAGTTAATGCAATATTAAAGCTGCAGAGTTAAGCATATAAAAATGAGGATAGGCACCGTTAACGGTGAGCATTCAACCTTAATTCTATCCTTTGGTGTGTTTGCATGAAAGCCTGGTTTGCCACAGTGTGATTACTTCATGAGCAAAATAATTAACAATATTAAGCAGCAGAAACTGTGGGACAATCATACCAAATCTGATGTTTGAAAAGAAAATTTAAACTGTTCTAACGTGTACATGGTATATTCCAAGCTTTCACCTTATTACGGCTTGGGCAGGATTTTGTCTATATAATAAAAAATGCAATGGTTTTTATTCTTCACTTACAAAGTTACTCCCAGTCTCTTCTGATATGATAAACAGAATATAATCAGGGAACAGAAGCATAAAAGGGAAAGATGCATTATATTCTACAGATAGGACACAAGTTCTCAATCTTCAGGAAACAAATGAGTCAGTTCAAATACTAGCATTTTATATAAAACAATTTATATTAGGAGACCTAGTTCCCAAAAGCTGGAAAGATGTTTTATTTCCAACATAAACCTCTGAATAAACACAATAAGATAATTCTTAAAGAGCTACTTGGAAAAGCCATCATGTAATCTTTTTATGGTGAAAAGATTTTCATGTATTTTCATACCACAAATTTGAAGCATAAAAACATTACCAAACCCAAAACACCACTTAGTGTTACCAGTTTAAAAAAAAAGTAACAAATATTCTCATCCCTAAAGGTAAATATCTCCCTTGTTATTGATTCTTTCAGAATCAATCTGGCATGACAGGCAAGATACATCCTCCTACACCTTTTTTGTTCCTCCCCCACCCCAGACCTTGCCTCAATACAGTTTCTACACCAAAGTAATCAAATCAATTGGAAAAAATGTTTTGCCTAAAATCGGTGCCGCCTCATATCACAAACAGAATATTATTGGTACAGAGCTTATTTATACCACTGCTGCTTGCTTTCGTTAAAGCTATACTGTAATAAATATCTTTATAGCTAACACACTTGTGTCCACACCAGGCTGTTACATTGATTTAAACACTGTCTGTTTTCCCAGCAATTTGGCTAAATTATTAAAACAATGACATAAAAAGCAGAGCATAGAGCGCTAGATGATAGAAAACAAAAAACACTTTCACCTCTCGTTTTCATCATCTTTTGTTTGAATTTAAATCTTGCAGATCATGTCTAAGCCTATAATCACAAAAAGCAGCCACATTAAAAAAGAAGGGGATTTGGAGGGCTCTGCAGCATCCCTGTCTTTTCTGTAAGAGCTGCAAACACTAGAAACATAAAGTAAAATTATCATTAGTTCCGTAGTGTATGAAAATGTCCTTTTTCAAGAAAATGTTCCATTTTTAGTTTTTTCTCTGTTTGTTAAAAAACCTTTGTGAAACTTTTTCTCATTATCTGTGATTTATTTCCTTATTCCTGGACCTGGAGTGTAATAATGGCCCAAATGTAATAGCCTTGACCTTTGCAGCTCTTCTCAGGGAGGTCACGGAGAATTTTGTTTAAGCAAGGATTTCAACCAGAAATAACATGATGCACTTAGATTATATAGGGCTTTATCTACTGGAATGTACATTTCAGCTGTCCCCTGTGCCCAGCCACACAATCAGCACTGCTTTACGAGCAGGGAAACTGAGGCACACTGAGTGAATTACCACTGACTGAAACTGCCAAAGGTGGAATTAGAGGTCAAGTTTTCTGCATCCAGTACTCACTTTAACCACAGTCACATCCTTCCTCCCAGCACTGTCCATGTCCTTCCATAACAAGATACAGTTATTATTTTAAAATTGAAGCGTGGGAAGGTTTGTGCAGATGAATACTGGTATTACTGCTCTTCTGTGGTGCTTATTTTAAAATCCCGAGGAATTTTCATCTCATTAGGCAATGCCCAGTAATAAATTTCTTGTCTCCACTCTCCTGCCTGCTTTATCCCATTGTCTCCTTTCCTAATGCACTGCAGATCAGGACTGCCATTTTTGGTACAGCTCTGAATTCAGTTCTCTCTTTCTAATTACAGAAGTTTCAGGCTGTTAAAAGGAAAATAAATACCACACATAAAAGGAGTAAACAAAGTGGCACAAAGGGAATATTAAGAGCATCCTTATCAGTAAGAAATCCCTTATGTCTTTCCTTCCACCATCTTGTCAAAATCATAAAAAAAGAAACAAAATGGCAAACACTAATATTCAGATTAATAAAGACCCATATTATTCCCAGCTGTTGACTATAAGTGGCAATCCGTGTGCAGTCTTTGTACCCAGTGTGGTTTTCACAATACCCATATTTGTTTCTGCTTCTCAGTCAAGCTCCAAATAGTAACTGGTATGTAGTAGGATCTGTGCAAATAATTTATTGTCTGTCTCGCATTTAAGGAACTGCAAAAAGAATGAGAAAAAACAAGGAAGAAGGTTTTTGTCCATTAGTCAGGACCTTAAAGAGAAAAAGAATAGGGTTTTACTTGTTAATAGTGAACAGAGGTTCATGTTTTTAGATATCATGACTTTCCATAAGGCACAGGCATTCATATGGTTCTCACATTTTCTCCAAAGTGAAGCCCAAGTTAAGTTTAAGCATTTACTAAAAGCTGTGAGAAATATCGTTTTCTTTGAAAACATTCGCATTTTCCTCTATGTGCCATCCCTTTTAAAACCCGTTCTACGTTTACACAGCCAAACGTGTATTAAATATTAATATAACACTTTTATTTTGGTTCCTGCTTATTTTCTAGGGGAGCATAACAGTAAGTATTGCGCATTTGACGGCGCTGGCTACATGATCTCCAACTACTTCTAAACGCCGTCGCTCAGCTCCGTAGGGATCCGGCTCACCGGGAAGCCAAAGGAGCGAGCGCTCCTCTCCTCCCTGCGCTCCCAGGGCAGCCCCGCCAGCGGACCCCGGCCCCGGGGAGGCTTCTGCCAGC
>NW_005054465.1:517079-533353 GCF_000277835.1 Geospiza fortis
GCACAGCCCCTGGGAACCCGAACCCTGCAGTGCACAGCTCCTCGGAACCCGAACCCTGCAGCGCACAGCCCCTGGGAACCCGAACCCTGCAGCGCACAGCCCCTGGGAACCCGAACCCTGCAGCGCACAGCCCCTCGGAACCTGAACCCTGCTGTCCACAGCCCCTCAGAACCCGAACCTGCGAGTGCACAGCCCCTGGGAACCCGAACCCTGCAGCGCACAGCCCCTCGGAACCTGAACCCTGCTGTCCACAGCCCCTCAGAACCCGAACCTGCGAGTGCACAGCCCCTGGGAACCCGAACCCTGCTGTGCACAGCCCCTCTGAGCCCGAACCCTGCAGTGCACAGCCCCTCTGAGCCCGAACCCTGCAGCGCACAGCCCCTCTGAGCCCGAACCCTGCAGCGCACAGCCCCTCTGAGCCCGAACCCTGCAGCGCACAGCCCCTCTGAGCCCGAACCCTGCAGCGCACAGCCCCTCTGAGGCCAAACCCCGCACAGCCCCTCTGAGCCCGAGCCCTGCGGCGGGAGCCTGGCCGCACACAGGGCTGGAGCTGGTGGAGGCGCAGCGCAGCTCAGGGGGAGCCACGGGGCCGCTGCTCTTGAAAGAATCAAAGTGGTTCAAGTATAGGAACTTCAGCTGAGTAACACTGTTTTGTGAGAGAAAGGTAAGGCTTCTTGGGGAACAGCTCACAGGAATGGAAAAAAATATTATTTCCTGCAAATCAGGAGCACGTGTTTACTAGTCCTTAAAATGGTCTTGTGTTTTAACTCTTTGAAGTCACAGCATTATCATCTACGGGAAAGAAAAAGGACAACGATGATGATCAGCGTTGATCACACATTTTCTACACAAAAGAGACAGATAATAAAACTTATTGCAGAATACAGATACATTGCTAAAGTGGTGCGGTTTCACAATATTCTTCCTTTGCAAACTATTCTTCCATTGCATAATTTTACAAATTATCTGAAAATGTTCCTATTGAAAGCCAATATGATTTATATTAATCTCTCAAAGGCAGCTGGAATACAAAGAAAAGCTGATGCATTTACTGTTTGAAAAACAACATTATATTTAGGGACACAAACAGAAATCAAGACAGCAGCCCTTGGGAAAAGAGATGCAAAAAATTTTCGATCAGGGATCACATTCTCTTCTTCACTAACTACATCATTAAAACTGCAATATGAGACAAAGCATGTCTTGCTGTTTGTTTGCTTATTTGGTTGGTTTTATTTAAATATGTTCAGCTGCAGTCACCGATACTCAAAATCTTATGATACGCCATTACTTTTGTGTTCAAACACCAGAGCGTGTTACCAAAAACTGTGATCCATTCCACTTGCACTTTTTTAAATTATGTACTCTGATTCAATCAAAAACTTCAAGGCAAAACTGTGGGAGAGATTTATGGCCTGTATTACCAAGCAACTCCTGCCTAATTGTAGACTCACTGAATACTACAGGAGCAAGCAGACATTTGTATCTCTAATGTAAATTATGCACATGTATCATGGTATAATGCTATCAGCCATATTCCAAAATAAATTGCTTTAGTAGGATCTATAAATAAGCCAACATTTATAAAATGGCAATAAATGCAGTTCAATTTAACTTCCCCCTTACGTATATTGTTGCACCTACACTGGATTAATGCATCAGACACTTGTTACAGAGTCTCTAAGCCATATAACTCGTGGTCCCAACCTGCAAGCCCTCTCAGGACATGCTCTGTCCTGCTTACCAGGCTGGCAGATGCCAATCAGACATGAATCCATACTGCAACTGCTGCAAACTCAAGGAATTTCTGCCATACAAACCCAGTCCTAAAAGATACATTAGTCCTAAATGCACCAGATTTCCCCCCAGCATGGCTGGGTTGAAGAAAATACCTAGCATGACCTAGCCTCCTCTCTTAACTCTGGGTGTACAGATTCATGGGGATCTGAGAGCTCCTGGGTTAGACCTGATTCCCTTGGATCAGCCCCAATCCCCATGGGTCGGACCCAGTCCCCACAAGCCAGACTGGGTCCCACAGGTCAGCCCTGTGCTCTGCTGCACACATGGACTAGGTGATGACCTACATGACCATCCAGTGCTCACTTTTCTGTCTCCAGCAGCTAAAGACAATTTAAACATCCAGGCTGTCTAATTGCCAAGGCTAACTGTGACTCACAAGCAATCTGCTGGGTTGTGGTTTTAGATTTGGGAATTGTGCCATTTCAGTGAGCTTGTGCAGCTCCTGTGTCCATCTCTGGTTTTTTCACCCAGCCCACAAACACAGTGGTGCCATCACAGTGTGGGGGCCTTCTCTGTTGGCATCTCAGTGCTCAGTAGGATTGTTCTTGAGCACCCCTGCCCCATTTTAATCTCTAAAATTCACTAACCAGATATTGAAAAGCAAGCAGCACTCAGCATCTCCTCTGCAACTACAGAACACCAAAGACCAAAAGCCCCATCAGGAGTGTTAAGCACCTGGGAAACTGAATAGCTGAGAAGGCTGAGTAGAGCTCAGCCAAGAGGCCCTCCTGAGGTGATGGACTGCTGCAGTGTTGCTCATATTGCCCATTGGGGTGAGTAACACATAGGGTAAAACCTAAATGAACTGACTGCTTGAAATAAAACAGGTGTCTTTCTCTGAAAGATCTGAATCTTTCATTAAAATAAAATGGGAGAATTCTAGAAACAAGTGACAGATAAAAACATATCTTTGGGACAATTTTTTGTTAAATTGTTAACCAAAGTAACTTTCAAGACAAATGTTTCCCAAAACGGTAAAGCAAAGAGCTAAAGATTATAGAATCACCACTGCCTTTCCCAGGAAAGCACCGTGTTACAGTTCCAGCTTAACCAATTCATGTCTAAACAACTGTTTGCCATAGACCAAAAAAAAAAAAGTCAAGTAAAAATGGTGATTTAATTATACCAGCCTGTTAGGGTGGTATGAAACCTTTTATGAATACACAGAACAATGCGTGAGTGGGGAGCCTGTCCTTTGTAAGTACTGAAGTTAAAATGTTCTGTTGGCTCCCAGTTCTGGAGAGATGGTGACTTTTAACTCCAAGCACATGCTCAGATGGTGTGTGTTGGAGGGAGGGGGCTCCCCATCAGCTGAATGTTAATTCTGGATAACAAAGTAGAGCAGGTACAAAAATGGAAGTGATAACTGTGGCTGTGGAGGCTTCACCATGACAGCCACACTGGCCAGCACTTCAGGGTGCTGCAAAGGCAGGTGAGCATTCACTAAGCATGGTTATTACATGTGCATGTTGCTCTAAGTATTGAAAAGTAGTCATGTCCTCCCACTGATTTATCTGAGGTTTACTCTGGTACTGGTCCATAAAACACCAACAGCCTGAAGTTTCCCAGTGTCTTTGACATGGAAGTTCTAGGCTCAGTTAAAATGCAGACATCCTAAGACAATAAATACCTGGATAAGCATTTGGTACTCTATTGAAGAGGCATATTCACAACATGAGCTACATAAACTCATTCTCTAAATGGGAATATTTTAAGAGATATCAAGTACAGATGTTTCAAAGTAGAATTTAAGGTCTCCATGGGTGTCCCCAACTGGTGATCACTCTATTATAAGCTTAACTCTTCACAGACAGAGTTCAGATTCCAAATTACTTACCCAACTTTGCATCAAAGAATAATAACTGTTTTGTTTCAACAGTTCTTTGCACCCACCACCTAAAACAAACCATGAACATCTGTAATTTCACTGCCCAATCCTTTCTTATATCCTTACAACATTTGTTCTGCTAATGTAGGTTAATTCTGCAAATAACACTTCTGTAAATTGTTCTTGCAAACTGCTACATCATTTATGTAAGGACTTCTGTGAACTTTGAAAAATTAATGCCTTTAATTTTGGTTGATGGCAACATCAGCAGAGCTCTGTAAATTGCACTTTAATGAGATTTTGCTACAGGGGATAATCTGCTACTGACAGAGTAACATCTTGAAAACATCTGTAGACCTATAATTTTTCTATGACGATTAGATCCCACCACAAGAGTCCAAATACAGTGCAGAAATAAAGGAAAAAAATGTAAAGTCCTAAATGAATATCAAACCTGTTCTTTAAAAAGAAGAGAGACACAATGAAAAGTTTCATGCACTGAAAATAAATCAATTTTTCTGACTAATTAACATTTAGCTTTATTTAATTAAGAAAGACTATTACTGTCTTCACTGCTGTGCATCTGTATATAATGAAGCAAACAGCAGTAGGTATAAGATACCACAGAGGGATATGCCCAAGTAACCAGGCACTATAGGTGCAAAGGAACGTCTATTACTGTTAAGTAACTGACATCAGAGCCTCTCTTTAATGTTGTCATAAATAAAAGAAAGATTTTCACAGATGCTTTCACATATGGTTTCTTATTTGTCTCTGATGGAGACTGGGAGTTAGATTAGATGCCAAAATTAAATGATTTAAATAGACAGCTGCATAATGCAAACTACTAAATAACACCTTTTGAACACTTTCTATTTATAGTGAGTTCTAACTCACAGAATGATGACAAATCTCATTTTGCTTAAATCACTGGAGGTTGTTGCTATAAAACCATTGCTTTCACAATCCTGAAACATCAAGCTACACTGCTGTCAATGTGGAAGTGCAAAGAGCATGGGATTATTATGGCAAAGAGGAGTGGAAAGCTCAGAATCCAAGATTAACTTTAATAGATTAACTTAATCGTTGAAATATGCAGTTAGTGATTATCTGTAACAAAGCTATCCAGGATGAGCTGAAAAGGCAGGTAGAGAGAGACCTTCAATGCCAACTGCTGGAGAACACCCAGTCTGTCATCATTCAAGTTCAAGTGAAGTGATGGACATCAGAGCAGGCACCTAAAACCCAAACAATAGCCTACCATTTACCAGCATTGAGGGATTATATCTTGGGGATACAACTTTGCATTAAGAACACAGTATTTGGCGGAAGGGAAAACATAGCAGCTTTTCAGGAGACATATTCTTTGTTAGTATAGCCATTCCTTGAATTGTTTTTCTGTGCCCTAGACAATCACAAAACCCTTCACAAAGTATGGAGCCTGCATGAAGTTGCTCTGGAAAGGAATACAAACTGTCAAATGCTGCTGGGATCTAAAATCTACTAAAAACAGTTAACACTGGTTGCTTGCAGCAATGTGGAAGGCACTAGCTCATGGATAACTCTGAAATGCTCTACCGAATCAGAGGACTTTTCCTACCACCTGTATTTTCAGTAGAGGCATTCTGAGCAGAAACACAAAAATGAATAGACTTGAAAGACGCATGAATATGTTTCTACACAGTCTACTTATCCAGTGTGAAAGTCAGAAAAGCAGTATGCAATGCCTGTGGCAGGAGCTGGGAGTCTCACACTAGGGGATGCTCCCATCTCTGTCCCCCACCACTGGCACAGCAACCTCCAGCACAGCCACCACAATGCAGCTCCTCACATGCTCTGCACTGCCCAGCTTCTGCCATTGCACACACCTGGATTTTTCCTTTTGTCCTGAAATGTCAATATATTAATTTTATCTCATATTGCCCATTCCTTGGAATTTGTGCATCAGAGGCTAGATCATTTTTCCCCTAAGTTCAGCTCTCTGAGTTTTGAGTACAGCTACATGGGCACGCTCTACCCTCACTTCTTCCTTCACACAGCACAGCCTCAAATTCGCACCCCTCTTTGTGCCTGGCATAAGCAGCTCTTGGAGGTTGAGGATTTTATCATCCCTTCACCATTTTAGTCTTGCTATGGCTCCACACCAGTGTCACCAAACACTGAGGGGACAACCAAGGAATCAGACAGTTTCCAAACATACCTACCTTCTTCTCACCCTCATAAAGTGAGTAGGATATGAAAAAGAACCTTCAGCCAATTTTACAACCAGAGAAAATGAACCAGAATATTTTGTTACAGAGTAAGGATGCTAACACTACCAGCCACAAAAATGGTTATTTGAATTGTGCAGCCTCTTAATAATTTGGTCTCAATCTGCACATTATATTTCTCATTATCATATGGTATTCACCCACTTTCCTTTTCCTAAGCCATCCTTTTACTAGCCAGCATCATGCAGTTGATACCATTGATCGATGAGCATCCAGCTTTTATCCATACCATGGTACTCTATAAATAGAGGTAGTGAGAACTTTTCTGAAATGTTTATACTTTAGGTACCCAAAGTGTGTTTCATATAGTCAAATAAGTATGTCAATACAATGTAATCCCCAGTCTTCAGACAAGATACAGGGCTGAGTTTCCATTTAGACTTTCCCTTTGCTTCATTTCCAACAGTTAAATTTGCTGTAAGTAGCTGCAGTGAAAAACTTCCAAGTGGCATGTGTTTTACAAACTTAATTTTGTAGGAATTAATATAATTAAAGAGGCATTTTATATAAATAGCGGCTGAATCACAAAATGTACAATTGGCAAAGTTTTGAGCCTAAAGAAAATTTGTTTCCAGCAATCGCAGTTCCTCTATAGATTCCATTTAACTAAAGCACTGAAAAGGGACTCAAGATGTGCACAGTTGAAATGCAGATGTGCTTAACACTGTTAAACATTAGAAAAACACTAATTAAATTTTGAAATATGGAGCACTGGGACATGACAATTTTCTTCAAAGTAGCCACTCAGAGGTTCCCTGACTTACATTTCCCTTGGCTGGGAGAAGCCTCCTTGTCTTTCTCCACTGAAATGCCAGCCCAATGGCAGCACCAGCTCTCCAGCAAATCCTTCTGTGCTGTACCATAAAGATTAAGCTGCAGAGGGAAGTGAAGCTTTGGCTGACACCCTTGATAGCAAAGCCAGCAAAAACCATATATTCCTCTTTACCCAGCAAAAACCTGAGAAAGTTCACAACAAGCACTCAAGTAAGTTTAAGGGAATGGTGTTATTTTACCATATTTGTGCCAAGCGTGAGGAGCACAGTCAGAAGTCAGCACAAGGAAAGCCAGCAAGCAAGCTGAAGTGTAGATTCAGATAGGACTGAGCACGTGTGGGGCTCCAGCAGGACTTTCTGTGCTGTGGTTCTTGTGGCACCAAGCCCTGTGGAGGAGGAGGAGAGCTCTACAGGGCCCTGCCTTAGGGGGCAAGCAGCCCTTCACTGACACTGAGCTTTCCCCAGCCTCACTGCAGCTCTCACAGCAAAAGTCCTCAAAAACTCTGTTTGGGTTTATGCTACTCGAGGGTTGATCCACTCTAGGCAAAAACCAGCTCTGTGCAAAGCAAGAGAGGCTTGTCAGTAGTGTGCAGTTCACTTTGTTTTGCTTCATGTCTCATTAACCTTAAGCAGAATAATGAATGGCAGGTCTCATTTTTGTGCAAAAAATATTTTTATGAATGTATGCACTTTTTACCATCAAAAGCACTCTTTATTAAGCCTCTGTCACTTCTGATATTGGAATTATATTCTGTGAGTGCTTTGTTATTATGTGCTACAGTTCAGTAGGTTTCAAACCCATCAAGTTCAAAGTCAGTAGAACAGGAACTATACAGCAAAGGCCAGGTATTGACCCATGAGTGTTTACCTGACTTCTGAAGTGATTTTCAGATTAAAAATCCGAAGAATCCACTGCTGGGAAGAATAGATATCATAAATATCAAACTCAACCTTTTGTAGGGATGAGTTCTCAATAAAACACTGTAAGTAAATGTAGCATAAAACACAACTAAAATTTTTGAATAGCTGGAAATAAAGCAGCTTGGGTAAGCTGAGCAGAAATAGCAATTAATAATAATTCTAATTATATTTTCTAGCATATCAAGTAACTAAGGAATTTAATACACCCTAAAATACAAAAAGAATACAGCATTACAGTAAGAAAATGTAAACGTTCATATTAACAAAAAAAAAAAAAAAAATAGAGGGTGTCTACTGAAAGGGAGCAGAGAGGATTCTATTTGAAATACTGCAGCGCCTAAACACCTAAATCTTCAAAACGTTGCATTTTTAGGAATATTTCTAGAGGAGCAATGATTGAAAGTAAATTGCTTTGGAACTGGGAAAGAGATTCCCAATAATAGTCAATAAGATATATCTATATATATTATGTATGAAGGTCAAAGAATTGCCAGCTAACTCTCCTAAGCCGGAGATTGTGAACTTCAGCCACTGAACAAGCTTATTTTCAAGGACAAAAATCAGTATAAAATTGATTGCCATATTATCCACAACTGAGAGAATTTGGTGGTCTTTGCTAGCAATAAGCCAGGAAGAAAAAGCTTATACTTCACATAAGGTAAAAAAACCCTAAAAATAATAACTTCTATCTGATCTTGAAAAAACTGCTTAAATTAGGCCAGGTAAAATAATTCTGACACTGAAATTTAGTTGAAAATTCTCAAACGGAAAAAAAAGGTCCTTTTGTATTTCTGACAACTAGACCATATGCAAATGAAAATCAAATACTTTTTCCTGCCCTATGAATGCCTGTCAAGTGGCTGGGTAAAATCTAGGTTGCTCAGGCTTACCAGGAAAACAGATGTTGCCTCATCTGGTTTGATGTTCATATGGATGTTGAAGTCTCTAAGGCTAATAGTACAGTTCCAACAGTAGCTCTGACAGAGTTTCAATGAATACATTTGTGATATATTTCATACACTCTGATAGTCTATGCACTCTTGTAACTACAAACTTTGATCCTTCCCTGGAAGTACAGGAAACACCTGGACAGTCTAATAAACTCCACTGCACAGTTGGCCACTTTTTGCATTGCAACCAAATTGTAACCAGGTCCCAGAAATATGAGCTGTGGATCTCCACTTCCTCTGTATCACAGCCCTCAGTGCAATACTTTCCATAAAAAAGTGAGTCCTTGGGGATGATAGTGGTGGAAGAAGAGGCTCAAAACAGATGAAAGAGAGCCAGTAAACCTAAATGCATTTCTTTATAATGTGTTTCTCTTCAAGAGAGAGGATGTTGTCCTTTCCCCTGTATGCCTCCTTTGCTAAGTGCAGATGTATCGCTTGAGCTCTTTCTGCTCTCTGTGCTCCTTTACTCCTCTCTTATTCCCAGGCATAAATATCACACTTTCCACTTTTTTTCAGCTTGCCAATCTCAGTCCAGAAATTGTGAGCACAAGATATTTTAACCAGTGGTGACTGTGACCAATAGAGAACAGCTGGCCTGCCTTACCTCTGACACATAATTCTTTTTTCAGCAACTTTGGTTGTTGGTGAAAACCAGCACTTTAATACTTACAGTGTAGTCCAGAGAGAACTATTTAAGGTTTGGGAAGATAATTTCTTGACAGCAGCCCTTGATCCCCAGTAATGTTAAGACACAACTTTAGTATGCTGTTTATCATGAAAGATTTCTGTTGGGTTAATAATTTTATACCAATATGATGATTGGTATGCCAGCTTCCTGAAACACCAACTTGCTGTGTTTATGGTTATTGGTTATTGCAGCCTTAGCATCTTTGCATTCCTTCCTCTTTATCTCTTTGCTTTTCCTCTGTTTACTTAGTTAAACACATCAAGCAGTGTTGCAAACTTCTCTCTTAGTTCCTACTGATATTTCTCAATCCTAAACAGAATAGACAAGCCAAGTAAGGAAGCCTCACCTCTGTCCTTTCTCTTGGTTTTGCATTTAAAAGAACACATTGCCTAGTTGAGACTCTGTGAATTAGAAAATTACCCTGTGCTGGTATTTCCTATCAATGATTTTCTACCCTGCCAGAGAAGACTAAACAGGGAGGGTTAGGAGAGCACACAGCACAAATGCTGTGGAAAAACATGAGTAACCAAGTTTTATCCTTAACACTCCTGCTATCCCATTTTCCTCCCTTGCAGAAAGTTTCCACTCTGACAGACAGTTACAGCAACCTTATTGAGAGCATGCTTTGGATTTTTCTCCTGTCATTCTGACTTCTCTGCGTTCCTTCTCATCCTCACGTGCCCTGACATGTCAGCTGTTTGCTAAGTGCCACACATGAGTGACATGCTGCAGATGTAATAGCAGATAATGGTCCCTAATAGGGTAAGCTGAGCTTAACCACACCTAAGCTGCTCGTCATAGCACTGCATCTGTCAGAGGCTTTGCAGTGCCTTGCCTGAAAGTGATGTTAGTGCTAATGGATGCTCCTTGTATGATTATTCCTCCTTCATTTAAGAATGAGCCCTACATTTGCTTTTATCCAGACTCTCAGCATCACCCAAGGTCCTTTTGGCTTTTCTGCTGAGTGGTTGTTGTGTGGGAGGTTGTTAGATGGGTCTCAGTCTAGGAAATGCACTGAGGCACATCTCCATTCTTCCCTCCTCAAGAACAGATTTGCTTTGTTCCATCAGCACATCTCCTGCCCATCTTACAGCATGCCTAAATTGGACTGGCAGATGGGCACAGATTAAAATTTGACAAGAATTTCACTACATATTCTTTACCTCCAAGTATTTTGATTAGCTTTCCTTTCTCTTGCTTGCAGAGGTTTAAATCTCTTTTATTGGTGTGTTCATTTAAAGCATTTTTATTAAGTTTTGTATCTCTCCCTTATCCAAGCTGTTATCTTCCTCCTCCTCACTCATTATTCGTATACTCAATAGGGCAGACCAAATAAATTAATAAAGCAAGTTCTTGTTTCCAAGAAACAACTTCAGTATCTACAAAAAGATGCAATTACTGTAGAGTAGCTCTTCACTTCCCATAAACATCACTAAGAATAATTTTTAAAAACTTAAATAACAAACTGCTTTTTCAAGAAGTTTTCCAGCAAATTAAAAAGATTAAGTACCTAAAAATTCTAATCAAAGTAGCAATTAAAATTCCATTTCTTAAAACTCAATTAAAAATCCAGCTTTGTTCTGGAGTAAGTAGACATAAGTTTGCTTGACAAGAGGTTATGGATTGCTTATTTTATTTTAAATGCAAATCAGCATGAATGTTCTTTATGTTCTTATCATTGTTTTAACATCAGTAATATTTTACACTGAAGTCAGATCTGGTCCACAAAAGTTCATTTTTACTTTTTTTAGCTTGGAACAATTTTTCATAGTTCTAGGTGAATTATAGTTTCCTTGAAATATTTATAGAAATAAAAATACCAGGGTTCAAGATATGTGTAACAGAAATAGACGACAACACTACTTCATAGCAAGTAGAAAAACATTACTTAAAGCTCCTAATTGGAAATCATTTAATAAAGAAATGTTCCTGTGTTCCCCTTTTAACAGAGACCTAAGAGAAGATATTCGAGTGAACAACGAAATCCTCACAGTTAAATCTGACAAAGCTTCTGCTTTAACAATTATGTCATTTGATTTAAGGCACTTTATCAGAACAAGCTGCAAGTTGTAATTGAACTTGCCATTTCAACACAAGAGTTAGCATCCTCTGGTTTATTTGCAGCATGCCTTCAAGACTCATACAAAAAGGAGAGCTAAACTTACTTTACTATTAATGAAAAAATGTTTCTAAATGCACATGACATCCTCCCTCACCTGATAACAAGCCACAAATTAAAGGCATTGGTTTGTGTGTTTCTATTCAGTGCTGATTGAATTATGTTTGAAATATATTTTTTAAAATACATTTAGAAACATGGTATTTTTCCTGATCAAAGTAAGGTGTCTCTTCTCTATTCTTACTACTGCCAAGCATTTGATTTACACACAGTTTAATTATTCAGATGTTTATTATGTTCTACATAATGAAATTTGGACCCTCATATTTTCTTCCTACATGCTCAGTGCAGGCTGCAATTATAGCCACAGATATCTGTTTATTTGATGAATTTTGCTTCTTCTGCATAGTTTGATAAATATGGAAATAAGTCAAAACCTACTTTATATACAGTAATTAAAGTGAAAAATCTAGTCATGATGCAAATCCTTAATTGGACTCCAGGAGAGATATGCAGAATTTCTCTTTAATAATATGGGATGACTGGGGACAGAAAAACAAAGCACACTAAAATATGGTTTAGAAGCACAATTAATCACAAAATAGAAAACAACCAATTTAGCATAGCTCATTCAGTGACTCTCAAGGCTCAGGTAATGTTCTTTTAATCATCTGGCTCTAATATTAAGGTTGTGTCATGTGCAGCTGAAATAAAACACAATATATGTGCTGATCTTCAGTGTGAAACATGTCCTCTGGACTAATTTGTAAACACAGCCTTTTCACACTAAAATGCTTAGTCTACTTAATGACGTGTAAGTGAATGATCAAAGCAATGTAAAATGGTTTTTAACTATTATTGTTTAATGTATTAATTCATTAGCAGAAAGAAACCCTCTTGCAGTTGGTTGCAGGGAATATGTTTTTGTTGGCTATATATAATTCATTTTGTTTTTTCATTTTATTAAGACAAAGCCATTATTTTGCCTGATGATGTTCCAAAGAGGAATATACTTGTTAAGTGGCATTAAATTGACAAATTGTAGCACAGAGCAAGTGGGGCTGAGATACAATTCTCCAGGAAAAAGACTGTACTAGCTAAAGAAATAAATGTTTTTGTTCCATGCTCTGAACAGATATTGCTCTAATAAGCTAAAATTAACCATCACTGTCACTTAATTTGATTGTTAAAATATTATTCTCCATATAGCTTCCTGTAATATCCCATTAGGGGCATATGATCAAGTCCTAATCAGAAGGTGTTGGATTTATTGTGCTAGTTTGTTTAAACTCCAAATATAATTAATCTCCTTTTGTACTTCTCCCAAATAAGTAACACCAGAATGACATTTTAGTCTCCAAATGGATTACAGACACTGAGCAGGAGCCAGAGGTCATCCCCCTGCACTGCCATAATTATTGAAGCAAATATCTGCCTCCAGCCCCGAGTGTTTGGCGGGAGCTGAGGCTGCCTGACCCAGCGCAGCTGCCCTGAGCTCTGTGCCTGCCTCAGACCACGAGGACACTCTTCTGTTCCCCAGATGTGCCCATTGGGAGAGACCATGACTGCGAGCTTCCATGCTGAGAGCAGCTGAAATTAGAGAGGCTTGATGTCCAGTATTCAAAATCACTGTTAAAACTCTTTCCAAGTCAGGGTCCCAACTGTCTCTGACAGATAAAAGGGGTCCCATGCAATCTAGTTTCAATGTACTCTTCTTTTGACCACCCTGAGATGACCTGGCACCTCTTCATGCACCTGCCGTAAAACTTAAAGGCTTCAGAAATTCTTTTCTTTGAAGTGTCCTAATAATAACAGTCTAACCTTTGATGTTCCTTCCTGTACCACATGCTTGAACTTCTTATAATCTAAAGTGTATAACCTTCAATTGCTACACACAAACGGGTTGCACATCTTGAGAACACAACGCTATAAACCTAATGCAAGCTGTAATAATGATGGGTTTATTTCATTTGTATTTAGCACTTTACTTATATAGCATCATAAACCTAAACACTTAACACACCAATCAGGCATTAACCAGCCAGCCTGATTAGCATGGAGCAGAATTCACCCTCTGCAGCCTGGAGACAGAAGAAATAAACAAACTCATGTAAAATAAACTTTGTGTGCAAATATGATATTTTAGAAGATCCTTTTCACACTAAAAATCAGAGAAAAGTCTGCTTCCGATGGCTTTCAGAGAGGCCAGAGAATGAGATCCCATTCAGAGAATATTTTTTCAGTACATAAAATTTAACAGACCCCAAAAAAGCTGGGGAAAGTTATTATTAAAAAAACATTCCTAGCCTGATCGTTACCTCAGGTTTCTGTAAGTTTTTACAGAGCTCTCTGAGAATGTCTGTCCAGCTCTGTTTTATGTTACTTCACAGATTTTTAATATTCAATAGTCCTTATCCCTTGCAAATGTTTAGCTCTAAAAAGAATTGTTTCTAATCTCTATTTTTAACTTGTACATCGGGGATGAATTTCATCCAAGAGGTATCATTTATATAGCTCTGGGTAGAGAGAAAACACATCCTCCATGTAGCCCCAGTCCTGCATGAGCTCATGAGCATGCTGAACTTCCCTTGCTTTAAGCCATTCTACTGAAAATTCTGAGCATCCCCAGGGTGCTCTTCCAGCATTGTTTAAATTTCTGCCTTTCCTGTTAATCACTCTTTTGGGTCACTATTTTCAGCTGATTGTTTTTCATCTTATGGTTTTCCAAAACTTTGGGACACTAGATCTAATCTTTCCCTTTGACTGGATTTTTTTTTTTTAGATTTTTTTTGACAAAAGTGAACCTTGTGGGGTTATTTAACTAAAAAATTATTATTCACATTTTAGAGTAATGTCCTTTGTCCAGTTACTCAGAAGAACAGAAAGGGGATTTGTCTTCCTAACTAACATTTACAAAGAAATAATCATCAGTGAAGAGCAAAGTCCTTTGGAACAAACCAAGGAAAAGGGTTCAGCCACACTGTTCACACACACCAGGAAAGAGAACATGTGGTTCTGTCCTCTCTGGAGCTCCAGTTTCCTCATCATATGTTTGCAGGGGATCCAAACTGAGCTCAGTTCAGCTGACCAGGATTCAACCCTTTGACTCTCACTGCGGGATTAGAAGCCAAATTTGTAAATTATCAAAAGGAGAGCAGTTCCAGTTACACCCTGTAGCTGCTCAAATAGCCACTATAGAATGGGAAAAGAGCTGGAGAGGGTGACAAGTGTGAACAACACAGCTACATCCTCCAGGCATGGGCAGGTTAAACACCCTAAGCCTCTTGGAACTGGAAAAAAATATGAAATGACTAACAGAGACATAGTAAAGCTCCATAATATCAGGAATGATGTGGACAGGATGTATGAGGAAGGAGCAATCACTCTCCAGGAGAGCTGAGTGGCCATCAGATGAAACTTGTAAATGTCAAGTTCTGAAGGAAAATAGGGCATTCTTGATATACAGAATAGTTAGGGTAAGGAAGTCTCTTCACTGGAAGACACCTGGACTGCCAAATAATCTATATGAATTTGAAAAACATCTGGAGATATTAACAGAAAAGGAACTCAACAAGACCAGTAAACAGAAACATGGCATCTATGCAGGAGAAAAACCCACAAGAAGGTTCAATGCAATTCTAAGTATCATTGCACAGTTGTTCTCGCATTCTTCCCTAGGCATCTGCTCATGGCAATAGTAAAGTTCAGGATATTGGTCTAGATTGACCTTTAGCCTGGCCCAGTGCAGACACTTCTGCAGTTTGAAGAAAACTGTAGAGATGTCTGACTCATTTCAACATCTTCAACAACGAGGCAAGAGATGCAGACCACTCTGAGAATGAGACAAATTCAAGAAAAGGCATACTGATTTACACAGAGATATTTGGCCCTGGATTTCTCAAAGGCAATATTAATATAAAGTGATGGAACCAGACATTCAACCTAAAGATCAAGTTCAAAAGTCTTCTACCTGAAGGCAAAAAAAAAGCTGGTAAACACTGGTTATTCATATTGCTTTGTAACATTTGTCTGACTTTTAGGTCACTAGGAGACTCTAAAATTAGCAATTCTAAAGCAGAGTGAAAGGATCAGCATCTGGCTGTACAGTACTTACTTCTGCCCCAGCCTCCAAAGCACGTTTCAGGTTTGCTGCATTTTGTTTTCTCTGGTGATGTTTTGCTACTGCCAGAGGCTCAGGGACCTCAGTGTGGTGTTACAGGCACCATTTCACATAATAAAGGCATTAGCACCTCCTTGGTTTCTAAAAAGATATCTCTCCAGCCTAAAATTACTTTTGCCACAGTATCACTTTACAAGCTCTTTTCTAATTTGCCACCCTCTATAATTCTAGGTATTTTTCAGTCTGACTGCTTTGTAAGTATCTCCTTCCATTATGTAAAGTGGTTTCTTTTCAGATTCTAGATTGCAGAGCTACTCAAAATGAACAAAATTTTTTCACTCTCATTTTTCATTATCACGTTGCACTTAAACCATTTCTTATGGGAACTTAATAATGTTCTGTAGTTGATTAGACTTAAAAAGGTCTACATTCTTCTTTCAAACATGTACAAAGAGCTCCTATTGACTGACTTCAATTAACTGAATTTATTTCAATTCAACAGTCTAAATTAATTCTTCATCTAACTACTGAAGTCTAGTGAGCCAAATATTGTATGACAGCTGAATTTCACATCCAGACCCAAAGCAATATTTTAACGTTGTCTATTACATGGATGAACAAAAGAAGCATATTCAACACTGAAAACTGAGTGAAACACATACCATGACCTATACAGAAGTTTAGATTTGATTAGGTTGGTCCTGATACGGTAACTATAAAAATTCCACTCCTAGACCCAGAGATTATCACTGTGAAGTCCTGGAGTGGAGTCATACCAACAACAGGTAGGTCTCCCCTAGGCTTC
>NW_005054465.1:533395-541814 GCF_000277835.1 Geospiza fortis
TGTTTATTTAAAGGAACTCAAAAATCAAAATAGAGCAATTAGGAAGCTTTCATAGGACAAACAAGTAGAGCAGGAAAAGAAAAAAATCAAAGAAAACAGGAAGAAAGGCAAAACTGAGAGCATTTACATCTTCTACATATGGAGTTTAGAAATCCAGGTGGTTTCTGTTTTGCTCCTATTTGCTTCAGATATTGAAATATCCAGATGTCAGTACAAAAATATACTTGAAAACTATAAGGTTTTAAAAGAAAGTCATGGTCTGTCCATTCTACTCTTTAACCAACACTTTTTCTAAAGCATAATCAGCTAATACAGTAGTAGAAAAAAATGTTCTGGTTTTACACTTCTGCTGTTACTATTTCCAGGTTTCAAACTAACTTATAATGGAAGTCAGCTTGTGGAGTCAATGACTTCAGAGGGGTTTGGGTTAGTTCCAAGTTAGGATGCTTTTTTTTTTTTTTAATAAAACAGCAAGTATATCTACATAAACAAATATGTACTTTATCCCTTGGCTGATTGCCTGATTAACCAAGTTTGGTACCTGAATAGCTGTTGTAGATAAAACCAAGGTTTATCTGTTGGAGTATCCTGTCCCAACAGCGGCTGGATGTGGGTGCCTGTAGAGGGAGGCCAAACACTCAGGGAGGCAAATGGCAATAGTCTCAATTCCAGCCATTTGTTGCACAGAAACTTCCTGAACGCTGAAACCAGTGAAAACTAGCTCTCAGCTGTGTTTTCATCTAATAGGTTGCCCAATCAGCTCTCCAACTCTTATGACATCCTAATATCCTGTGGCAAAATGTTAAGAACTTAACTACATACTGTGTAGAAAAGAATTTACTTTGGGCGCTTTTGTTAAGTGACATCACTTGAGCTCTTCCATTCCTGGATGTCATTATAAGACAGTGAATAAATGTTAAGGTATTTTGATATGTGATTCTTTGTGATTTCATATGCATTTGTCTTCTATAAAAGTGCCATTTTATGGAAATTTTTAGAAGAACATTCCAGACTTATAAATAATATGCAGTTGAGAGCACTGAGCTGATTAAATAAGCCAAATAAGACCAAGAACAAAGTGTCAGCCAACCAAAAAGTTGGAAGGATCTGAAATAAATGTATGAAAAACTAGATTATCCAGAAATCATTAAGCATTACCTTCAACAGAACACTGCAATATCATTTCCTGCACAGGTGCCCGATGAACACAGGCTCCTCATCTGCTCGTAGCAACCAATCTTGCTCAGAGAATGAATCACCTGCCTGAATGACTTGAAGTTGTTCCACCATGCAAAATACTAAGTTCCACAGTGGCAAAATACTAAGTGCATAAATGTAAGGCAAGGAGTTGTTATGGCTGTAAAAGCAAAAATAAATTGACATCTTTCCTCTGCCAAGAAGAAATGAAAAAACAATCTCAGCTACTACAGCACTAATTTTTTATGGGGGGAGGGGGGAAATCTATTACCTAACAAGTACCTCCTGCCAAGAAACAAAACCAGCAACGTTCATTTTTGTAAAGGCTTTTTTCATTGAGAAGGTTTTTCTGCAATTCTGATGAAGTCTGTGTTTTTATATTTGTGTTATAGACTACTCCTGATTCAGAGGAGATGCAAGTTGAAGTCACTACAAGATTCAGTGGCAACTTCTGCTATCTCCAAGCAAAATGTTTGGGGAACACAAGGAGACAAACTGCATAACTGATAGGTTTGCCTGAGATTTTCTTTGCCACGTCATCTCATTTTCCCTACCTTGGTCTCATCATTTCAATCTTTTTCAGATATGTAAGTGCCAAGCCAAATTAGTTTAAAAAAATCTCATTATTATTAGAAATTAAGACACTGGATGGGAACTTTAATGGATTGCTTTTGTATGCCAGTGTTATCTAAAATACAGGTTTCAGAATGCAGTGATTTTGATTAAAGGTTTGTTGAGTTGCTCAGCAAAGATGGGAAACTCAGGCCACTAATGTCTCATTAAAACTCCAGACAAAACAGTTTGTATCAAGCTCTCAGTGTCTTAGACTCGAAGAAAAAAAACTGAGTTGAAATAGAGAAAAATTTCCAGTTCACAAAGACTTTCTAGAGAAGCACATCTGGGTGCCCTGCATACCTGGAGTTCTTCAGAACTCCATTATCCAGAATTTATGGGAAAACAGTTCTTTTTAGAAATAATATTTTTTCAGTTGATGAGGAACTACACCAATACTTCTCTGAAGAAAAGGAAGTCATGTTATTTGGCAAAACTGGCTTTCCTGCAAGAGTAGCCTTGATTACTCTCCTGAATAACAGCAACTCCCTTCTGACACTTTGTTTTAGCTCTCCCTTGTTCCTTTTGAATGCTTTTCCAGTTCTGTACCATGAAAGCCACCCACACAGTGACACAAAAACCATTTGCAAAAGAAAACAAAAGCCCCTCTTATGCATACAAGTCCCAAATGAAGACTTTTCTTGGTCTGCCTTCACATCCTTTAAAATCTGTTCTCCATCTCCTTGAAGAGAAAGGGGTCCCATCCATGTCTGTCTAAAGAATGGGTACAGATCCATTTTTATCCTGCTTCCCACACACAGAGCTCATGGAGCTCTGCACGTGCAGCACCTCACCCCTGAGAGGAGAAGCCAGCCATTGTCTAACAGCTCATCACCCAAGGTGACATCAAACATTATATTCTACCTGCTGATTGTAAAGGGGGTGAAGGTCCCAATCAAGATGAGTGGCCTTCACCAGGCCATGACTAAAATTATTTAAATTTGAAGCTATGGCAAAGTGGTCTTAGAATGAAGCAGAGCCAAAAGAACACTGTGTGAAGTCACAGAGACTTTCTGCCACCAGCACTGCTGAGGAGCAAGCACAACAACATGAGAAGGGTGTTCTTCAAAACTCAGATGGGTGAAGCAGCAGGAACAGTGGTGCTCTTAGGGATTTCATTAACAACGGGTATTGTGTTGGGGCTCCTGAGAGTGTGCTTCCTTAGGCACAGAAATATACATTAAAGTGTCATTTTAAGCTACAGCTTTTATATTCTGATCACTCTCCCTTCATGGATCCTAAACTAGGAAATCAATTGCTGCTATTTATGTTCCAGACTTCTTTCCCCATTCCCAAGCTCTCTCCTATATACATCCCAACACTAAAACATGGGTTTAGCTGTAGCTGGGAAAGGAGGATTGACTGGCTCACCTCTTGAGGCCTTCTCCAGTCCTATAACTTTATGATCCAGTGTCTCAAGTGCAGAAAACGCCTAGTTGTCTATAAAAGCTAATGTTCTGGTAGAAATCTAAGTCCCCAGAGAGCTGTGGGTCATTGCAAAATTATAAGCTTCTTACTGATACCTTGAGCCCAGATCCAAAGAGAACATAAATCACCTAAAATGAGTCTTAAACAGAACATAAAATCCCACAGCTCAAAAGTCTAAAAACTCTCTGCAGAGCTGCTATAAAATATTCCAGCTTGCACTTTTTTCCTCCCTTACCTTTAAAAAAAACTAATAAATAACTTAGAAAATTTCTATCTGAACATGTACACAATGCTTTGTTCCATCTGATGACAAGCACCTTGGCACCATTCCCATTCTTAAGTCCAGTGGAGAGGCTGAAAGCAGTGATCCCTGTCCCTGTGAGGAGATTGGCCTTTGCAAAGCACAGACTTGAGCCCTCCTCAACATCCAGGGGTTGCAGCAGATTGACTTCAACACACAGCTAAAGAAAGGATCTATTTGGGGCTCCTAGGAGGCAGCATCCTAGGACTGAAAGGCATCCTAGGAGCATCCTAGTCAGACTGAAAGCCAAAAATAGCAAGCTCAAATCCAACCCACCAAGGGATGTTGAGTTGGAAGCCTGGCAAGCAAAGCGCACACAGCCAACCTCCCTGCAGACCCCTCAGAGCTGCGCTCTCCATCCTTCTACAGAGATGTGCCCCCAGTTAAAAAGCAACATGAACAACTGCTGGGAAGTAAAAAAGAGCCCCAAGGGGAGCCCAAGTCAGGCAGCAGCTGGTGAGTGTGGCAGACAGGGCACTTCCTTCAGAAGGGAATGTCGAGAACACTTTGATATTAAGAGCACCTAATGAAGAAAATGAAGGAACAAGCCTGTTTGCAAGAAAGGGCAGAACTGACCACCTGCCCATGTGGTCAGCATGTGCCAAGTTGGCTTCTGTTGACTCAAAAAGGACTATCCTGCACTGGATCCAGTTGGATTTTTATCACTGAAATACAAATGCTATTAAGTTTATTACTGATGATAAGCTAATATTATTAAAAGCTGATTTTTATCTCTTCGTCATATTCTCTTTGCAGTTTAAGTGCACATATCCCACTTAATGAAACAAAAAGAAAAAAAGAATGCATTAACAGTGCCTGAGGTTAGGTTTCTAGTTGAAATTTAGACAATTCAGGAGAGGTTTAGGGCTAAGGGGCATTTTGTACATGAAAATATCTTCCTCCTTTGGGCAGCTAGTCAGAGGGGTGAGCTTGTCTGATGAACTGGCAGTGCACCCTCCCCAGAACAGAGCCTGGGGTTGAAGGGTCCCTGTCTCTGCCTTCCCCTGCCAAAGAGGCAGCACATATCCAGAATCCACTGCTGAGACATGAGATTTTCCTTTTAGAATAATTCAACAGGAATTAAGGGGGATCTTTAATCTTCACCAGCACAGAATTCATAATCAGTCCTTATCTTCCACAATGTTCTTTAAGTCACCAGCACACAACAGCAGAGTAAGTCATAATGTATTTCATAAGGAAATAATATTTCTGCTGTGGAAATTTCCTTTCTTTTTGATAACCTCTTCTTGAGCTTCCATTCAAATACACACAAAAAAAAGTTCTCTGAATCTGCGGGTATACCATAACATGAATTTTAATAGCCACAGGAATGTTTGTATATTTTATACCTTTTTTTTAAATTTAAGTAGCATATATTTCAATGGAAATCAAAATAATGAGACTAAGAAGAGGCAATGACGTTCTCTAGAAATTTTGTTTTCCTTTCACATTTCCTTTTCCATTCTACATTTGCCACCATGGCCACCACCAGAAGACAGAAGAGGGAATTTCTGGCTGCAGGGCTCTGAGAGATGCACTGATCATGCAAAGGCTAGTGATGTGAGACTACAAGCACTCTGAGGCACCACAGTGGTATTTTAGATTAAAACATTTAGGATTGAGGAAGATGGTGCCAAAGCCACGCTAGATTTTTGGTTTGTTTAAGAAAAGTAAGATAACCATGGCAGTGTAAATTCATAATACAAAATTCTGTTAGAAGTAACTTCAGCAGAAAGTGGATTAGCTCTGTAGAGCAGGGCAGACAGACATCATTCCCCACCCACGTCTTAACTCCCAGCCAGAAGCGTGCCTTGCACACTGAGGATGAGACACACTCCTGCTGTGTCACAGAAAGGTCTCTGCTGAGCTTGCCTGGCCTTGCCCCAGGACAGAGCCACATGAGCAGAGAGATGAGGAGCAGAGCACCAGCCCAGCCCCAGAGCTGGAGCTGGATGGACCCGCCTCCAAACAGCAGAGATCTGACTTGGTTTTCCAAATTTCCATCAAGGAGATTTCTACTGACACCCAGACAATCTGTTCCATGTTTCAGCAGCCCAGCAGCTAGAAATTCTGCTCTAATATCCGGCCTAATCTTACCTACCTGTAAATATCAGCCAATTGTGAACAACAGCTACAGAGAATTAAACAATGGATGGCCTGTTCTTTGTTATTACCTCTTCATCCCAAAACAAAAACTAGGCCACTCATTCTATTCCTTTTAATTCTAAAGAAAGGAAATTATTGCATCCTTTCATTGAAGGAGACATTTGCAAACTTCCTGCGTTTGTTTGCTGCTGTCCTCTGGATTCCCAGCAGTTTGCTCCCCCTCAGCATGGCCAGGAGGGCTGGATGTCACACAGCAGCAGCCTCCCCTTGCTCACAAACACGGTGCTTGCTCTGTCCACCATCACTGCACAGCTGTACCTTGTCACTGAGACACCCTGACATGTGCAGAGCCTTTTCGACTATCTAGGCAATGGGACATTTCAATTGTGTGCATGCCTTGGCTGCTTCTGAAGGGCAGCACTCTGTGCTTGCAAAGAAACACTTGTAAACAAACACAAATATAAATTGTGGATGGCTAGTTTTTCATGATCTTTCTAGAATTTCTGCTTTCTTCTGTGCCATGGCATGAATAAAAGGAGCAAGTATAAAATTGCACATATTCAACAATGCTCAATAACAAGGCACTGAGTATTGTACAAATGAGCATATTTGATTTAATCAAAATAAGTGTTGTAGGAAAATCACGTAGGTTTAATTTTTGAAAAGCTATTAAGTTTCAAATTAAATGGAAGATTAAAATAAAAATGAGCTTTAGCTGTAAGTGGAGGCTAAATTTGGTCAATTTTTGTTGTTTATCTGTGCATAAAGTCCTTGCATTTACCATTTGACAAATCCTCTAATAAAATACTTGCTGCAATCAGGTGAAGTAGGTTATTAATGGTTCTAAAAAAGATATACAGGATTGCCTCATCCTGAGGCAATTAAGTCTGTGAAGTAAGTGTGTTTAATATCTCTGGGGGCCTGACTGAAATGAAACAGGTGATCTTTCTACAATTCCCATTGTTTCATTTAGAATGTCTTGAATTTTGTTTGTTTTTAGCTGAAGAATGACTCCCAGCTTTATATCTCTTTTGTTAAGACTCTAGTTTGGGAACTTTCAAGGGCTGCACGTGCCACATCAGAAGCTGAGTGGAAAATTTCAAGCACCACTAAAAAGCAGCAGCAATGATCTGTGTGAAGCCCTCCCAATCCACATTGACTCTCAGTCTCTTGACTCAACCTGGCAGTGCTGCTGCCCCCATCTCCCACCCTGGGCAGGGCTGCTGCCCCCATCTCCCACCCTGGGCAGGGCTGCTGCCCCCATCTCCCACCCTGGGCAGGGCTGCCCCCATCTCCCACCCTGGGCACTGCTGCTGCCATCATCTCCCACCCTGGGCACTGCTGCTGCCATCATCCCCCACCCTGGGCAGGGCAGCCCAGAGCTCACCTCACCAGCTCCTCCCCAAAGCAATTTGCCCATAGCGCCCCCCACAGCTGGGGGGTACCCTGGTACCTCCTCTCTGGGCTCCCCAAGGGGCTCAGGGCCAGCGGGGAAGGGCAGGGGGCTGAGGTGGCACAGCCTCCCTGCTCAGCCCCAGCAGCCCAAGGGAAGAGCTCCAGATCTCCAGCTTCAGGCACCTCTGTGTGGAAAACAAATGCTTTACCCCCTATGTTTTCTGAGGGATTGTGTATCCATCAGGGTGCTGTTTGGCCCTTTGCTATAAAATCTTGTCTTTTTCATTTCTCCTTTTTCCCTCTGCTGTGTTCTTTTTTTCCCCTGGATTTATTAGCAGGGATGGTTTGTGGAGGTATGGTTAATTACTAGAGCTTATGGCCTGCTGTGATTGAAAGCTGATCTCACCAGTTTGGGGTCTATGTTATATTTATTCTGTATGTAATTAAATCAGAACACCATAACTATGCATAATGTTGGAAAATGAGAAACTATTTTTTTTTCGGGGGAAGCACATCTGAGAGGTATTTTCTTCCTGCAGTACTGAATTTCTATAAAACTTTGCACACACACACAAACCAGCAAACAGCCAAAAGGCTGCTGAGGTCTGTGATCTAGATGAAAACAAACATTAGCTTATCAGATCTGTGTGACCCATTAAAAATAAAGAAGGAATTCAGGCAAACCATGGTAAAAGCTATCCATACATCTTGGGGTACGCACAGCACCACAGACACACTAAAGGCTTGCAGAGAAGTGCCAGCACAGCAGGCTGAACACAAACAGCACATCCTGGAAGCAGCAGCATCCAATTGAACACAGGAGATTTGGCTGAGGAGGCCCTCAAACAAAACAAGTTGTGGGAGGCCAGGCCACTGCTCTGACTATAGGGATCAAAACTTCTCCTGACTTCCTTACTTGGGGAGGGGGGACCAGTCCAGTCTGGGGGGAGGAGATCAAACACTGTTTACACTGAGGTAAATCAAGCAGAATGCTGCACAGCTCACTGAACCATACCAGAATTAGGCCAGACATATCATATCTAGAGGCTCAAATTTTTTTTCTCTGCTACACATAAAACTGAAGTCTGCCAAGGTCCTGGCTGTTCACCAGTGTGACAACAGTCTGAAATTAGAGGTCCCTAGAATATCAGAAATCTTTGGTCTGGAAATTTATCTCCTTGCCTCTGTATATAGCTGATGTTCAGGAAAAAAAATTCACCATCTGATGTAATGGGATGAACGATACAGCCAATAACACTCAAAAAAGCCTGTGCAAGCCAAAGCAAAAATAACTAAATCAAGCCTCCAGTCTTTCACCATAGCAAAGCAAGCCCATCTCAGGGCACACCAGGTAAGACAAGGATGACACTGTAACCAGGA
>NW_005054465.1:541859-544184 GCF_000277835.1 Geospiza fortis
AAAATAAATTTTAAAATCAATCAATAAATAAAACCTTTTCCTAGGGAACAAAGTTGCATTCCCCTCTCCCTGAAATTGTTGAATGTAGGACAAGAGTAAGTCAATTAAAAATTCAATGAACAGACAATGTGCATGAAGTAAAGGAATTCCCAACTAAATCTTTTTAGGACTTTACTGTTGAGAAAAGCCCTTCTGCTTTGTCACTGCCCCAGAAAGTAAAGAACAGGCCTGCCAGTCTGGGCTGTAGAGAACACCACAAAACTGTCAAATGCCCAGGCATTACACTACTAACAGATTCACTTATTGGACATTAATCCATGGTACCCAGAGCCGCAGCTGCTGGAGGAAAGCATCTCAAGGAAGCAATCACAAAGTCCTGTTTCTACAACACAGCTGCCATCTCCCTCCTCACCCAAGAGCCCTCCCCTCTGCCTCAGGACGTGCTCCAGAAAGCCAAGAGAAGCAGCCCTTGCAGGACAAGGTGGGCAGTGCAGGTGCCAGCAGGGCTGATGGCAGCAGCCACCACCGGGTCCTCGATGGCACCAGATGTGGCACCTCTGGGTGTCCCCAGCCACCTCAGCTTCACAGCACAGCAGCCAAGGCAGCTCAGAAAGCCTCAGCACCCACACAGATGCGCCTCACCACAAGATCCTGCAGGAACTGTGGGGTTTGCAAGGGTTACCTTTGGTTACATCTGAGGTGTACATAGCCCTGAGACAATGTTTATAAAAATAAAAAGTGCTTTGCTGAATTCCTACACCTCCTGACTCTTTTAAATTGGCTAAAAGTGGGTGATCCAGGAACTCTGCTGGGTTTTTTGGTTGTTTTTTTTGTTTGTTTTTTTCAAATTTCAGCAGTGAACAGGTTCAGATAATCTCATTAAATAATTTACCATCAGTGGTAGCAATGTTAAGAAATCCTACTCCCAGCTACATGAAGTACCAGTCTATACCACATTTTAATCTGCCATTTTTTTTCACAAGTGACAGCACATCAGATTGTCCTCTTTATTGTCATACAAGGCTATTTATTCACCAAACCAAATTAAAAAAAAAAGCCCTCCACTGCGGGTATCTGTACAGACAAAATCCTAATTGCAAGTCTGTTTCCTACACAGAAAGCTATGAGATTTCATAAGATCAACAACAGAACAAGGTGTTGGTATATGAAAGTAAAAATGTCACTATCCATCATCCATAACAATAGTAATTTCATTAGTTGTAGGGCTTATATATGAGCTATACAGACAATTAATAGATTTCTGAAAAATTTTAGTCAGAGGAAGTAAAAGAGTTTAGATAAAATCATAAATGTGCTGAAAGTCCCTCAACACCACCAGTACCTTGCATGCAATAATTATGTTGTCATTTGTGCTCAGGGAGAGCAAACAAGAAAAAGACACAGATCCCTGACTCCTCCAAAGAAAATGTTTGTTCAAGAAACACCAAGTAGAAAACACTTTCACAAATCTTATTGTGCCCAAGAGGAGCTGTAAGCAGCACAGCAGACATTTACACTTGCCAGAACTCCATTCTAAATGACCTATTCAATACAAACGACTGTCTGGCATTGTAATTGCTGCACTGCTCTTCTGCTTGTGTTTATTGTCCTAAAGCAGATGCATGGCAAACTTTGCAAAATTAAATTATCACATGTAAAGTTTGTTCTTCCTGTCATGTAGCTGGTGCCCTGGATGCTTTTATGAAGCAATTAAGACTGAAATCCCTAAATTTTGCTGCATTTTGTTTAAAAAAGGGGCTTCTTTCCATCTTTAGGTAAACAGTAGACTTTGAAGTCTAGATATAATTAAATATGAAGAGGAACAACATGCTGATGAGTCGTGCATGTGGTATTTATTTAATACAGCATTCTTCCTAATTTAGCTTTTGCTTCTGAATTAGCAATCTGTTAAAATAGATGGGGTTGTTCACACCAATACCAACAGTTTATTTCAGTTTCCCTCAAACAATGTGCTATTTTAGGTCTGGAAGTTATTTTTATATCAAAATCTCTGTGACTAAGGCTGCTGCACTCAACTTTTTGCTATTTCTTTTAGATGAAAAGTGAAAAGTTAATGCACAATTGTTCAACAAGCAGGAGGTGAAATGCTGCAGCACAGTTCCTACCCACCAACCCATGAAATACATGAAGTTTTCTTCACATCCACTGTTTAAGCAGGACCCCCACAATGCCTTCGCTTAGGAGTCTGCATAAGAACAAATGGCATAATATCTCAAACTTAAGAGATACAATATGTTTGCAAATTATTTCCATAAGTATGTTAGTAAATGAAAAGAGAAATTTTATTTCAAAGCAGAGGAAAGA
>NW_005054465.1:544219-548610 GCF_000277835.1 Geospiza fortis
AAAGAGTGGGAGTTCTTCACCGAACAGCTTGTCTCCCAGTAGAAAGTATGTTTTCAGGTTCATATATGCTAAAAAAAACCATTTAAAACTCTAAAGCTGTGCCCATTGCTACCAGGTGGATATATCTGGAATGTTATTGTTCATGGGAAACACTTGGATGACAACTAAATTCCAGGGAAGAGCACTATAAAATTGTGTTCTGTTTTTCATTAGAAATTGCTCCCTCCATATTTTTCACCACTCTTTGCACACTTCCTTCAATACATTGAGACCTCAGACTTCATATTTTTTCTTCAGCTCCCAGTTAAGAAAACGTTGTTTGTTTGATTTCAGACACATACAGGTACAAAATCAGCCACATTTTCAGTATTTGGACATGTGCTAAACCTTATTCCTAGTGATCTGGTTGGTAGAAGAATTAGAGGCCTGGAAAATTCAAATTTAATACTTACATTGACATTCAGGGCTGTTAGCACTCATGATGATTTTAAAAGTCAGAGCCTTGCTTCTTTTGGAAAAGTGGTTCACCTGCACAGTAAAATGTTTTCTGAGGAATCTCTCTGCAGCCTCAGTGATGCACACATTAGTTGGGGGACCTCACAAGTCCAGCTCCCAGTCCTCCCACATTGCAAAGTTCAAATTATCACTTGGATTGCCCTTTGTCTCTTAATATGGTAATTACATGATGAAATGCCTAAAACACCACACTAGTTCTACAAAACACTCATCCTTTAAAACCAAAGCCTGCCTTAGTATCCTCAAAACTTGTCCCACTTCCTGGGAGCAATGACAGAGGATCCGTTTGCAGCCTAAACCTGTTCCTCTTTAGCATATGATGCTACAAGACTGAGTTTATATTATTTTACTCTATTTTTTGAGTACCAAAGCTGTCACTTCTCTTATCTAAAAGATATCAGATAGAACTAGAGAGAGTGAAGAGAATTAGTTGTCTGCCTCAAAGACAGGATCATCCACTCATGTCATCCCTAGCAGAGCCTTGTCTGGCTTCTCCACCATGGAGAGTACCCCAAAAACTCCTTAGGTCAGTTCCAACACTCAGCTCTTCTTACACAGAGACCTCAGTCCACCTCTACCTCAAACCCCCTTTGGTACAATTTAAGCTTGCTCTCTTCTGCTGCCTGCTGTGGAGAGAGCAAGTGGTCACTCCTTGCTCAGGCCTTTCCCTCAACAACAACTTTTTCTATATTCAGTTCTTCTATGCCTTGCCCTCTCTCCACTAATTATTTTCTCTGCCACATCTTCTCACCAATCATGCCTAGGCCTACAATTTCTTAGTTTTCCTCTACACACAAAACCCAGGTATTAATTACCTACCAGTAACCTACTAGGTCTCCTTCTCTCCCTTAGCAGGAGCATTCAAACAGGGGAAAGAAAGAAAAAAAGAGGCAGCAGTGCTTTCTCATATATATAGCCATGGGCCAGAGCCACAGGTGATATAAATTGACACAGCTGTACCTTGTTAAAGGGCTATGTAAATTCAGAGTTGGGTAGGGTCGTTTGTTTTGCTGGTGCTTTAGGAGAGAGATAGGAGAGAGAAAGACTAAATTATTCCTTTTTTTATTTGTGGCTGTATGAGAAATTTAGAGAGTTGTAGGGGATACATTAGGCACTGTTTTAGAGGTTTTTGTGTTACTGAGCTACAGGATGCCTCAGATGCACCCATGGGTTTGTAGAGGCAAATTCAATTTTGTCTTCCTGCTCTGAGTTTGTTAAAGTAAAACAGCAGCATGTTGCATCCCCCTAGAGAACAGCAGCTTTCCCACGAGGAGAATGACTTTTTACTGGAAGTCCGAGGTGGGGGGGAGCTGTCCCCGGTCGCCCACGGCCACCCAGTGCCCTGTGACGCCGAGGAGGCAGAGGGGCACTCCCGGGGAGAGAGTAATTGCAACCGGAGCCGTCCAGTGCGCTCCGAACGCCACAAAAAGTCGCAAATCAAACACGGCAAAGCTTTGTCTGGCTGATGCTGCTCAGTCCCACAGAAAAGGGGTCCCTGACGGGGCCGGGGGCATCGGTGGGGTGGAGGGCATGCCAAAGGACCGCGATGGGCTCCGTCCATCTTCCAAGGAAGAGCGCGTCTCTATTCGCTTACAAAAAGTTGACATCAACTGAGTTGAAAAGTAGGTTAATGAGTAGTGTGTGACACAGCTGCCCAGCAGTGACTGACTTCAGGTGCCGCACATGACTGCTACTCTGCCGCAAAAAGCTTTGTTTGCACCTCGCTTTGTAGCCTCGAGTGTCTGAATGCTGAGCAACTCTGGGTATTTGATTTCTTTGAAATGCACTCGCATTATGCCAATAAACTGTATCCTTTAATCGAGGTTTTTTTTTAGTGTAATGAAAATATTTACAGCTCTTTGCGACTATATATGTGACTCTTGGCAATGAAGTAATTTTTCCTTTATCATCGGAGCTCACCGAGGTCCCTGAGTGAGGGGATGTGGTGGCAGGGAGGGACTGCATGGAGGGGTCAGCAAACTCCTGCACTGGGACTTACCCCCTTCAGGATTGTTTTGGGGTTTTGATTTGGGGTTTTTTTAATAAGATTGAAATATTTATACTCCTGAGAAGGTCTTGGTGAGCTCGGTCGAGCCCAAGCCCCTGCTCTGGCCCTGGGAAGTCAGAAAACTTTTCCACCTTCGAGGATGTCGGAGAAACTGCTCTGGACTGGAGCTGTCCCCGGCCACCCAGCCTGGACCCGCAGGAGGGTGCGGCGCTGGCGGGGGATTCATGTCGCGACAGACATAATGTCGGGATAGAGGAGGGAACGGCCCCGGGCGAGCAGCGCGGCACGGAGAGCTGAGCCTGACCCAGCCCCGGGATGCGCTCAGCTTTCCAAAGGCCTCTGGGACACTTATCTTCTCTTTTCCTTTTTTCCTGAAATTAACTGAATGAGAACGCGCGAGGGAAGGCATGCGGGGTTAATCGTGGGGTTGAACACGGGAGAAATACAGACTAAATTGCTGCTGATCAAACGAAGCTGCACGCAGCTACTCTGTACTGGAGAACCCTTCACAGCAAGTTTCTCCCAGCCGCGGTGGTTTCCCTGAGAGCCTGCTGAGAATGGCCCCCACTCCTTGCGACCCCCAGTAGCAGAGAAACCCCGGCCGTGCCTCCCGCCTGTCTATTGACCTGCCCGTGTGTCCCCTAAAGGGCTCTGGCAGTTCCCTGCCTTGTTCTCCTCTGGTTGTGCCGCTGTGCAGGGCGCAGCTCCTCGAGGAGGAGGAGGAAATGTCTCGGCCAGATCCCCTGTGCCAGACGGGATTGCTGTTTCAGGGTGAGCAAGTGGCCGGAGATGGCGGAAACCGCGCAGGAGGAGAACCCCGGGAGCTGAGCGGGAGAGGGGTCGGGACACGGGCTCCGCTCGTGGCTCCAGGGAGCCGGGGGTGCTGAGAGCGCCTCTTTTAGCCCGTTCAGAGACCTCTCTTCCTCCTCCTCGTCGGGCGCTGCCATGTGCAGCAAGAGCGCGGAGCAGGCTCAGCGGTACCTGCCTGCTCTGCCTAGCACCGCTCCGCAGTGAAGAGCTGATCAGCTGCTCCCTTCCGAAACCTGGGCCCCACTTTGGTGCGGTTTTCTCTTTCCCGTGTTCCTTGTAAAGCCAAGCAAAATCAAACCCAGTTGTCTTGATCTGATCCAAAAGGTGTACCAGACCAAGTCCGTTCTTAGCAGAAATGTCCTTGTTTCAATTTCCGCTGAAGTCTATTGCTTTTTCTTCTCAGGCAGGCAGCCGTGCAGCCACTGTTTTAATGTGCGGGGTGAACTGTAAGGTCACCGGGGTTTTCGAGTTTTCCTGTGGTCTAGGAAACTTTTTAATTTTTATTTGCAGGGGGATGAATGAGAGAGGTATCCAGTCAATCCCTCTCCCGTTAAAACACTTGTAATTTAGACCCTGCCTATTGACTTTACCTAGCTGTGATGGGGCGGGGTTACGGGAAAGTGCCTCTAAAAAAAAAAAATCCACACCCTCCTTCAAATGGCCACTTCGGGAGGGCCGGGGTCTGCTCTGCTGCAAATACAGTCTGGTCCGGCTATTTATACTGTGCTCTCCAAAGCTTGCAGGCTTCACGGATGAGAAGCGAAGTGTTCTGGAATCGGTTCAGAACGTGTTCTGATGTACAGACAAACTTCTGGAAAGTATCTGATCATTGTGCCCGAGCGCGCTGACCCGCCTCCCATCGGTGGGAATAAAGCGAAAGCATTCGACCTAAAGAAAGCCGCAGAACTTCATTAATTCGATGCTTTAATGGTTATAGAATCTGCAAAACACTAGGAAATATTTAGACCCTGGCATCTGTTTTCGCTGAGGTTCATGTTGGTGCGCGCACTGCCCACCCCGGAGCTGCGACCACCGCGGGAGGGCCGAGGAGCGGGGA
>NW_005054465.1:548940-552110 GCF_000277835.1 Geospiza fortis
GTCCCGTCCCGTCCCGCAGCCGGCGGCCCGGTGGGTGCGGGCCCCGAGTGTCCCTTCAAAGGGATTTCAGCGTGGAACACACGCCGGCGGGGCGGTTTGTCCGTGCTTCCGAAATCACGCAGCGGTGTGAGCCGAGTCGGCTTTTTCCGATTGTGAAATGTTTAAGACAAAGAGCCTCCTTAAATCATGGGACTGACAGACTTGAAAGAGAAAACTGATAATGTTAATAAGTGGAGTTTTCTGGGAAGATGACATTTAGAAAAGGGTGAGTTGCCTCAAATTGAATTTTCGCTGGTGAAACAAGGCGATTCTAAAAGGCCACAGATGAGATGATTTTTATTAAACATTTGCACTATTTTAGAAGCTAAACCATAATTCATCTGCACTAAAATTTAACGACTTCGATTCATCAGAAAAGTTTACTCTTGGATTCCGCTTCAAAGACAGAACAACAACCCAAATGACAGGCTATAATGATTTTGCCTCTCTGATTTGCAGTGGACTGGTGTGTTCTTGTGCCCAGACCGAAGATTCATATTCAAATCCCAAAGTCATAAAATTTAGACTTTCGCATTTGTCTTTTTCAAACCAAAACTTGACTAAACCAGAGTCCAGGATCAAAAGCGCACAAGAGCTATCACTTTCTCAGGGGACTGCAAAAGACACTCTCCGCAGATACTCTGGCTGTTTTGAGGACAATTTGGGAAACATTGGGCAACACGTGTTGTCCCTGAGAACCGAGTTGCGCTGCTTCTCCTGAGGTTTCCCTGTCAGCTCTGGTTTAACAAAAATTGTCTCCGAGAAAGTTTCTCGGGAAAGGCGAGCAAGGCTCCATGTTGGACATGGAGGAAGAGCAGAGTCAGGGAGGTGTGTGTGTACTTGCGACTTTGTTGATGATCCCGGCTTAGCATCTTTTCCCCCCTAAACCCCGGATCCTTTTAAACTATTCCCCCCCACCCCCTCCGGTGACATTAAATCAAGAAAGGCAAATGCAGAACTAAAGATGAGTACAAACTGGTGATGCCGAGGCTTTAGCTAAGTGAAACATCATTTTCTAAAAGTGCTTCCTTTCCTGGGGAAGCAGCGGCAGAAGAAAGTGATGTGTTCTCACACGAAAATATCTGATCACCCAAGGGAGAAAATCACCGGGATGACAGCCCCGGGACACAGCCCGGCTCCCACGGCGGGGACAGCTCAGCCCTGGCACCTCAGCTGCCCTGCCGGGGGAAGTGCCCTCTGTCCCGAGCGGGGTGTTCCCAGCACCACCCCGACGCGGTCACCTCAGTCCCTGTGTGAGCAGGGCTCGGCAGAAAACGACCTGGCCTGTGTTTATTCTCCAGACTTGGAATAAAAAGAAACCTGCTCGTTGCTTCTTGATCTTTTCATTTCCTTTCTCTGGCCCGGGTGGAATCCCCTGCCCGCCCCGCACATTTAAAGCCATGTCTGCGGGACTCCAACTAACCCCAGATCTGTTTTTTCAAAAGTATTTAAGCTGCAGAATTTGCTGACACATAAATAAGCCATCAAAGCTCTCGGAAGCTCATGAATCTTTGACTGAAGTATGTGTGAGGACTTACACACTTGTTCCACGTCGTGATACTTTAAAAACTTTCACAAAGACAACTCTGGACAGAAAGAAAAAAAAAAAAAAAAGCACCTCTGTTTAACAAGATAATTCTTGCTTTCAGTTTTATTTCTATTTTCAACTTCCTATTCTTTTGTCCCGTGACATGGCGCTTTTTTCCCCCTCGGGGACTCCTTTCTCTTCTTTCTCCCCTTCTATTCTGAACTGTTTTACAGCCCCGCTTTGTTACTGTCAGGAAAAAATGTCTGGAGAGCCCTGTCTCCTAAAGAAGGAACAGAAAAGGGAGGACTGGAGCTGCAATGTTGCCTATGCATGCAGAACATCCCAATCTGTTTTTGTGCATTGAGTTGGGGAGAGGGCAGCAGGGAGCGTGCACCCAGCCTCCTCCCGGACAAAGGGAGGCCGGACAGCTGCGCACCCGCCACAAAAGATTCACTCTTCTGTCAACTCTGTTTACTTAGTGTTGTTTCTGACCTCTGTGCTACACTTGTTGCTAATACATATGCTTATCAAACCATTTTAATTGGCTTTCTTCATAACAGTAGTCCCAGCGCTTTTTTTTTCCTGCGTGTGTTTCCAAACAACTTAATTGACTTCTCTAATATTCATCTTCTCGGGCTCTAAACAACGCGTTTCTCCCACCACGCTTCCCAGCCTCCGGGAAAAAGGGCCAGGGGTGTCTGCCTGGAAAAACTTCACCTTCCAGAGGGCATGGCTGTGCAGGGAGATGAGGACCCGCGCCCCAAGGGGACAGCCGGGCTCCGGCTGGCACAGAGGAGCCGGGCCGCGCGTGATGAAGTGTCTGCTGGTAGATGCTGACTGTCCTCGTCACGTTGCCAATGTGTTTTTGCTTTCTTTGTGGCACTCGGTGGACTGGTGCCAACCTGAGGAGACCCGGAGCCACCCTGGGAGCTGCCCATGGATCACGGGCGCGCACGGGCGCGCACTCGCTCCGCGGGCACGGCCCGCACCCGCGCAGGTAGAGCCCAGGGCTCGGGGCCGCCCCGCTCCCCCAGCCCGCACCACAGCCCCGCCGCCAGGACAGCCCCTGCTGCCCTCTCCCCGCAGCCTTTGCCATCTATATTAATCACTTCGCTTGAGCCTCGCCCTTTTTTTTTTTTTTCTTTTTTTTTCCCCTCAATTTCGTAATTAATTGTTGCACTCGGGTTTGTAATGGAAACAATCCTGCCAGGCCGGATGGTTGTTATGATTTGCTTTCTTTAGCCTTTCTCCCCCTTCGCGAGCATTGTTCGCCGTGACTGTCTGGGCTCAGATATGATGTTGGGACAGCGCCTCCCTTGAAATGGAAACAGAGGCCTGAATAAAGAAGGGAGGAAAAAAAGTACTTTGTAGTCTGCATCGTCCATCTTTAATTCAGAGACGCATCTATACTCCTGGGAGCGCCGCCTTTGATCTCTTTGATTTTTACACCAGATCTGTTATGGACTAAAATTCCTAGGTTTTCCATAGAAACATCTCCATTCCTTCGGGATATTGATGTTTTCTTCTTCCTAGGGGTTATGATATGGTAAATCAGATTCAGAAAAGCATGGACAATGCCAGCATTCATGGGTCGGGGGGCGGG
>NW_005054465.1:552162-554923 GCF_000277835.1 Geospiza fortis
GGGAGGCAGCAGCAGCAGCAGGTTGCGTTGCCATGGGGACCCTACTGTATGGCAGCAGCGCCAGCCCCAAAGACAATGCCTCGCAAAGGGGCTTGAAAAGTGAGGTTTCTCCCTTTGCCACGCAGCCACTTCCGATGGAGCAAGCATTCTCCTTTCGGGACCCTCATCTTGTCACTAGAACAATGTCTATCTTCGCCTGCCAATTTTTTTTCTCTATCCTGCCTTTGATCTATAAAAAATCAAAAGAACAAAGTCAGGGGAGAATAGGGGGCTTTTTTTTGTTGTTGTTATTGTTGCTGATGCACAGAACAGGCTTTTATAATTTGGGGCTACTTTTGTGCCTGAGAATTTCAGGGGCAGGGAAGGAGGGTAGTTCATTGGTGTGTTGGGCTCTCTCCAGTCCTGACGCCCCTGGGCATGGCGTGTGCCAAGGGCCCCCCTCCCTGTCCCCTCCTCCTCGTCGCCAAAGCAGCCAGGAACAAGCACGGGCGCTGCCCAACCTGAGTGCCCCCACTCCTCAGCCTCGGGCCTGAGACTCTCCTGCAGGCTGGGCCTTCCCACCTGCTGGGCCCAGGACACCGCTGGGGTGACAATGACCTTTGCTAAGGGCCCAGAGAAGATCACCCAAGTCTACTAATTAATGCTGATGTTAATAACAGATGTGTACAGTGAAAAGCATGCCCATCACACTGTAGCTCAACCAATGATGCAAAATGATGCTGTTTCCCAAGTAATGGTTTTGTGTTAGAGGCATGAATGTGCAACTAACACCCTTTTCTAAAAAATCAGACAATTCTGGCCTGTGTGAGGCCATGAGATGTTGAAATGTTGGAAAAAGAGCAGGAGTGTCCATGCAAATACACCAGTCTGCATTTGACTTCTTTGTAAGCAACAGCAGTCATTGTCACATGTGTAGGACAGGCTATAAATAATCCTAGATGAAAAACTGGGTCTAGTTTTGGCTCTTTCCAGGAGAACAAGTGTCTCAGTTCACATGTGACTCCACGCATGGTACCCTCCTGGAATTAACCCTCATGATTTGAACTCCTTGCTTTGCTTGAAACAGCAGGAAGTGTTGATTTCTCCAAAAGGATTGCATTACAGCTACTTCCTTTTCATTAAAATGCCAGCAGAGGAAATAACAGAAGCGACTGGTCTGTGCTGTATCGGTTTCACTGGCTTTGGTGCCCTGGCTAAAACGTGTTCCTGCACGATTCACTGATTAACTCCACCACAGGCTGGATTCCCACTCTGAGTGAGTCAGTTTCTGGGCAAGAGGATATTGGGAGATTGGGAAGAGAGAGGGACTTAGAGGAAGGTTTATTATGAAACTCAGACATCCTTAGTGAGAGCTTGCTCTCTCTCTAGCTACCTTTCCTTAGCTATTTTTGAAAGTAAATCCCCACCTTCCAAATGCCTAGTTGAAGTCAATTATTTTAGACAAGGGCATCAGGCCCCTTGTCTGGGTTTATGCTGCTGGGAAGCATTTGCTGTGGACTGCAAATGGAGGCAGATACACCCCTCTGGAGGGTTGTAAGCAGGGACTGGGACTTGGATGGCTTCCTGGGGCTCAGGGCACTCACTTCAGCATTTTTGTCAGACAGACATGAAACAGGGTGACACAGCCTTTTTCCAGCAGGGCAGGGTCATGGGTGGGCACATGGGTGTTAGAGCATTGTATGTCCCAGCAACGTGCTGTGGCAGCTTCAAGTCTGGCAGTAGATCACAGCTGGAATGTTCTGGGTGCACCATCCAATACATGGAGAGCCAAATCTCCACTGCTGCATCTCGCTGGCATCACCTAACTTTTACCAGTGCTTCCCAGCATTGCCTACAACCTGCATTGGACATTTGAACCCAGATCCCATGCCATGCCACAAAAGTGCTCCCCTCAGTGCCCAAGAAGTGTTGTCCCTTTACCATCTGGAGTATCCCCATTCCTTCCAATCCATGCCCAGAAACCACAGAAGTGAGTCTGTCCTAAAACTGCTCCCTGAGCTGGTGGGTTTGGGTGGCCCTGGGGGGATTGGGAATACACCCACACCCTCCACTTGCAGGCAGTACCTGGGCCTTACAGAGAAGGGATGCGAGAGGGCTGGGTTTCACCCCCCTGCAAGATAACCACTGGAAGAAGATGCGACAGTCCTGGGACTCAAGATCAATTCCCCAATTCCCCAATTCCCCTTCCCTCCTCCTCCTCCTGTCCCACACATTCACCCCGGGGAATCGACTTCCCACCCTATCTGGTCACATTCTCTTCCCAAGATTAATTGTTGGGTCAGGGCAGATTCACCATTGTGTCAGCCTGCAAGTGCTTTTCTCCTTTATCTATTTTTTTTTTTTTTTTTTATGACTGCTTTAGTCAAACTTCAGGCCCCCCTCTTTTCTCTCCTCCCCCATCTTTTAGGGCAGGGGGCTGCTGCCCTGATCCGACCTTCTGAGCTGAGATGCATCAGCCATGCCTTTTAACCATACAATTATGCACACTCCCTAAATGTTGCTTTAATAACAGATTTTTTTTTTTAAAGCCGTAGCGGGTCGGCGTTTAGGAAAGCAGCGAGATGCCTGGAGCATCTCCCTCTCCCCCTCAAACACACGGACACGTTTGGGACGGTTTGCGGGGGGATGGCGAAGGCGAACCCACCCCGAGATGGGTGACACCATCTCCGCGGGAAGCCCCGGCTCCCTCCGGGCTGCAGCGGCCCTGGAAGGCGCGGAAGGGCGGGATACAGGGAGGTGGCTTGGGGGAAGCAGCAGCCGG
>NW_005054465.1:555107-561586 GCF_000277835.1 Geospiza fortis
AGCCCCCGGAGCCCCCGGCCCCGCCGCCCGTGGGGCTCTGCCCAGCCCCGCCGCTCCCGGGGGTCTGTCCCGCGGGAAATTCCCACGCAGCTCTCGCTACCGTGTGAAACTGCAGAGCCTGCCTCTCATTTTCCTTCCCAAGCCGCCCTGTAAGGGTGCTGGGAAGGAGACCCAGACACCTTCATATCTCAATTTTTCTTCTTTGGACAGGAAATGTGTGTGGAGGGGGAGGTCGAGATCGTAAATTTCATTGATTACTTGCAGACTGTACAGAGTATATTCAAGCTTTCATGACAGCTTCTGGAGACATAACGACTGGACAATATTGCCCGAGCACTACAAACTCTCTTTAACAATTACAAAGAAATCAGCAGGTAATTATAGGCTCGATTGTATACATAATAGGCATCGGAAATCGGAGAATAACTGTAGGCAGCGATTCTGAACCAGAAGAAGAACTGTCGCGCTTCAAACTCTCATACAATAGCTGCTCATTGTGCTGGGTGTCTTATTCTAATTACAGATACCTGCGCAGCATAGCAAATATAGAAGAGAGACGCTTCCTTGATCTTCCTGCCAGCAAAACTCATCCTTTAGAAATTAAAGACATAAAGGAAAAGCAAGCCATTCCTGAAACAGGCAGTGATGCTGAGCTGTGCCCTTTGCTCTGGAAGAGCACATTACTGTGCAAAAGGAGCAGAATTGCTGAACGGAATTGAACTGCTGGCAAAAAAAAAAAAATAAATAAAAAAAAAATAAAATAAATAAAAGCCCTCAAACTTTTCTCTAGGTGCCCAGAGAATTACCTTTTCCACAGAAAAAGCTAATAAATATAAAAAGCGCCCGACCAAAATTAGCCGAAAACAACAATCATTTCGGGAATACATCAAGACCTTATTTAAAATGGAGGTTATAACATTCGAAAATATTTTTTCTTGACACTAGGAAAAAATTAGACATGCTTGCTTTTCTATATCGAAATGAATAAAAGTATTTAATTCTGATATATAAAGATTGTTCCCTTTTTCAAAGGTGGTTTTGTTTTGAAATCATTATTGACAGTGCCTGCTCAGAATAATCTGTCTCTCCTTTAACCGATGGTTTCTCCTTCCTAAGGACTCTAAATCTCAACAAAATCAAGGAGAACACCCCTAAACACTCTGTAAACTCTCCCGGTGTCGACGGCCATTTCATTGCAGTGTTTCCCCACTTCCCGTTTCCCTCAGGAGAAGTTTCCCAACGAGTTCCCGGGCTGCGAGCCGAGGCGGTGCCCGGCGTGCGCGGCCGCGCGTGGGTGAAGCCGCGCACCGCCCGTCCCCGCGGCTCTGATCCCTGCTCTGCCTGGCACAAACGAGCCCCGGCGCTCTCCGCGCAACTTGGCTTTGAATATCATCTGGCCTGAAAGTTCACTTCGGTTGTTTTGCCTCTAGGGGTACGTGCTATGTTATTCTAGGTCACTCGTGACTTACAAGCTTAAGGAAACATGTGTCCACATCAAAACCCAGCCACACAGAGGCAAACCATCCAAGGTATCATTTCTGCCTGTGGGGAAGGCTGTTTCCACCAGGTCGGGCTCGGCTCTGTCAGGAGGCAGAGCGGAGCGATCCGAGGGGTGCCGAGGGGGGCTGCGCACCCCGGAGCGGCGGGGGGGCGCGGCGGGCTCTGACCTTTGCCGTCCGTCTGACTCCGGCGGGCGCGGGGCGCAGGGCTGGGCACGCCCCCCACGCGTGTCCGTGGGGTGGGAAACGCGCTCATCGGGGAGCAGCCAGCCTCCAATGAAACTAGATTTGGATTCCTTTCAATTGCAAATATCTCATTTGTGAAGTCCGATTGCTATTTTTTCTAAACGTCATTTCCCGCATAGTTGTAAACGAGATAATATAATTGTCGACTTAAAATTTTCCAATGATTTATAGAAATAAATTCTCTGTCTAACTGGCAACGAGTAATAGCTAAATTTCTCACTCGGTGCCATTCAATCCCGCTTCTGCAACAACTGTTTTGGCTAAGCTAGCTTGCTTGTTTCAGCCTATCTGCTTGGCTTTAAAGTTAACGTTAGATCTGAAGAAAGATGCTCGTATAAACATGAATCAATTTTTCAAAAATGCTCCTGAGTTAATAGTGACGTGAAAATAAAACACAGAGAGAAAGAAGGGGGGGAACTTCTGTTTCCCAAAATTAATAGACAGTAAAAAATTGGTCATCAAAAAAAAAGTCTCCAGATGAAGACAGTAAAGGTAAATCAAAGCAGTGCAACTGTTTGCAATATCATTTTTACTTTTCCTGTTGGGCTGCGCAATATTTTACCGACTGGAAGTACTATCAAGATGTGCAGGTATCCGCTTACATCAGAAACTGCATTTGGTATAAATATTCTCATCCAGAGAACCGCTTTATCACGTTTCCAAATAATGAAGTATCCTTTGAAACAAAAGCCGCACATCAGGTGTCATTCTATTCATGAATGATGCTCTGCCTCATAAATACGACGGGTGACTGTATTTATGAAAGGTGACTGTATTTATGACAGGTGACTGTTTTCTGCTCCGTGCCCCTCTCCGCCTCCCGTCCCGTCCCGTTCTCTGCCGCCTCTGTGGCGGAGCGCGGAGCCCCGGCCGCCGCCCTGCCCGCCCGGCTCCTGCCCGGCACCCGCTCCGCCGCGCCTTCCAGCAGGCTTCGGGGCGATGCCTTGCATTCAGCGATCAAATTCACGCACCGAACACCTCCGCCAAAGGGCAACTTTTGTTTGTTCCCCTAAAGTTTTGTGATGTTTGCCAAATTTCAGCCAGAGAGGCTTGTGAGAAGAAGGATAGGTCAGATTTACACCAGGGTAACCTGCCTGCCTCCATCCTGTGTCACCTATGAATTTCTCAGGTGCGCGGTTGCACCTCTGCCCTCGCATCTGTGCCAGCAGCGGTGTCGGGACGGTGCCTGGGCTGAGGGGATGTGTGCCATGGTGCGTTTGCCATAGCCGGTCCCAAACCCCAGCTGCTAGAGCAGCTCTACAAAGCCAAGCTGTGAATTGGGCAGATTAAGAATCTGTTGATCGCCCTGGTCACAAGTTCGCTTTTCTGACCTTATATCCCTGTACAGACGATCCTTTGGTTTGGTCTGGTTTGGGCTTTTTTAAGCCGACTCCTATTTTACGTGTTAAATAGTCGGCTCTTTAACCAGCTACTAGCAATCATCAGACATTAATTTATACGGCTTTTACAAATACCTAAGCTATTTAAAATGCTGAACTGGGTTGTGTGTGGCAGGGAACATCTATCTATTGAATAGGCAGTGTCACACGGTAGCATGCTCTCTTGTCAAGGGTGATTGTGTTTTAGGCAAACATTTGAGCAAACATAAAGGCAAAGGTCAAGTACTGTTCAGTTGCAGTGTGTGCTAATTCACCTAGCTAACCAATGGGGCAAAAGTTGCATTTTCTGCGAGCACCGCAGACCAAACCTCTGCGAAGGGCATTATTAGCTGCGAGCCGGCTGTGATCGTTTCCAGACAGCTCCCGGGTGGAAGGGCTGGAAGCTCGGAGGGTGCCCGGGGTGCAGCTACTGCACCATCACCTCCCGTTGCTAACAAGTGCCTTCCAATAAGCTGGTGGTTTTTGTACTGTTCTGACCTCATCCCTTTTTTTTTTTCCTTCCTTTTTTTTCTTTCCTCTTTTCCTTGCTATTTATTTCTTTCCTGGTATTTGCTTCCTCTCCCTCCCCATCCCCCGGACAAACGAAGGCGGGCTGTCCATCACCAGCCGGCTCGGGGCACTGAGCAGCTCCGGAGGAATTGGGCGAGCAGAGACCGGTGGCAGGGAAGTGCAGTTTGGCTCCTCATTGAAAGTGCGTGGGGAGGAGGGGGAGGAGGCACCGAGTTACTTTATTATCCTCATTCCTCCCCACGCCGTCGCAATTTTTAAAAAGCCATGTTTTGAATAGGAAAGGCTGGAATTTGTTTCTGAGGGTGATCTACCTGCCGATTTTTCCAAGCAAACATTATTATTTCTCATAGGATTTTTTTTCCTGCTATCTATCAAAAAAAAAAAAAAAAATCAAAGGACTGGGTGGTGGTTGTCACACTCACAGCTTAGAAGTGTCTCTCTCTGCCTCTGTCTCTCTCTCTCTCTCTTTTAAGGGAAAAAAAAAAAAGAAAAAAAAATGATGACCCATTCCTTCCTTCTCGGTTCAGCCTGGAGGGCTCGCACTTTGAATCAATAGTCATTTTATTTGAACCAATGGCTGTGCTTCCACCCAGGCTGTACGTACAGTACTTTTCATAATAAACAGGGAGTTCACAGTTGTGGTCTTAAGGCACTCAGGTCTGGGGGATGCACGTGCAAAATAAATAAATAAATACATAAATGAATAACATGACAGTGGTATGAAAAAGAAAACAACCAAAAAAGAAAACCCTAACAAACAGCCAAATAAAAATTACTATTTTGAACCCAGGCGAACGCTCATGAAATTGTTACTTGTTGCCTTGTGGCACAGAGGCATTCGCCTCCCAGTCCCGAACCGTGGGGTCTGGCTCTGCCTTGCTCTGCTGCTGGGAGAAGCAGGAGGATTTTTTTCTTTTTTGACAAAACTCCAGGAAGAACATCAACAATATTAGAGACGTGATTCTGAGCGCAAAACTGGTTTATGGCTAAAATGGCATTAAAATCACGAGGGCATATTTTCTTTGCGACGCAAACTTTAAACACAAGCATACACTCATGAGAAAACACGTCAAAAATAATAATAAACTTACCCCCGCCTGCCAAACCATCACAATTTGTGGGACTCTTCTTTAGTGCTGCAGACAACTTGACCCTTCAAGCCCTGCATTAAACACGGTGGATACAGTGAAACAGGAATCAAATTGAGAGAAAAAAAAAATTGTTTTGTCATGTAATTCTAAATAGTTTAATCTTCAACTGTCTCGGATTTCTTTACAACTCACTGGCTACGGTCCTATAAACGCCACCTGGGCAGTTTCACAAGCTTTAAAGTTTTGTGCGAGTGTGTGTGTGCGTGTGTGTGTGAGTGTGTGTGTGTGTGCGCGTGTGTGCAGTAACTTGTTTAAAAGGCATCGTTACCATTCAGAGGTATAAAAGTATTGCCCTGATCTTTGGCGAGATGGGATTTGGGTTTTGGATTTGGAAGGGTTTTTTTTTACATGCACCTCTCATTTTACTTAACTTTTTAAAGATGGGAAAAGCTGGAAGCTTTAGTTTTCGAGAGACTTTTCTCGTTATTCATCTGTTTGGTCGCCTTAGCTGCACAAAAGCGTATCAGCTGCGTTATGAAAAATGGCCTAAGCCCAGAGAATGTCACAGTGGTCGACTTATTATTTTAGCCCTTCTTAAAAAAAAAAAAAAAACCAAAAAAAAAAACTCAGGGAAAGTTTGCTTTTGATGAATTCAATAAAAGCGGTACTGCAACGGAAGAGATTTTAAGCTAAAATCATACAGCATGGGGGCAAAAGCTTAAATCAGCCAGATGGCCAAAGGTAGACAGAGTCTGCCCGCTTTAAACCAATCCACAGAAGTTACAGTCCTCCAGACTTTTAGCTTCTTATTGTGTTTATCGTGCTTTGTCCCACTTCCCCCGCCCCCCTGAAAAGTGTCTCAACAAATAAATAAACAAAACTAAACTTTTGCAATTCATATGTCGCGAACAGTTTTTCTTTCTTCCTCAACTCAGGATTTTTCTCTCTTCTTTTTTTTTCTTTTTTTAACCTTTTAAAATTTTTATTAGTTTAAAAAAAGACGCGGCATTCATAGTCCCTGGGCAAGGTGTTACTTTTTAATTTACCAGCACCTCATGTCTCGTCTCCAGGGAGGGCTTCCCGGCTGTAGCCAGAAAGAACAAATCTAAGGGACTGCAGGGATTGCAGCTGAAGGCTGTGCTGTGAAATCAGCTCCTGTTCATCTTCTGAGTAATAAATAGATCTAAATAATAACTGCTATTAATAATTATAACAAAAATAAATGCCACAAGCTAGCGATTCTGTGGGGCAGGGGGTTGAATTCGGTGTGGACTTTGTTTATTGTTAGGAAACACTCATAAACAGCCCTAAAACCACTAGTAAACTCCAATGTCCTCTGTCGTAAGAAGCTTTGTAATTCTTGTGGTCCCAGGAGCACTCGGAGACTGCCACTGGCTTCCAGAAGCTGTCCTGGCTGTAAGCGAGGGCAGAGATGCGGCGCCTCATCCTGAGTCCGAGGCTGTGCCCACCTGCTTCAGGGACAGCACAGAGTTTCTGGTGCCGCTGGACCGAAGGAGACAGTTCTGGCTGTGCAGGGGTGACAATAATCTGCAGGACGGGCAGTGCGGACTGAAAGCTCCCTGCCAGCCCTGCCCGTCCTGCCCGGGCTCCCCTCGCCTCTTGCCCCTTCTTCCACAATTCTCCCATCCAGCAGAACTAGTGGGAGGGGGGCTGCAGCCGCCCGCGAGTGCCCAACGCCGAGCTGTCCCCGTGTCCCACCTCTGTGCCTGGCA
>NW_005054465.1:561811-565931 GCF_000277835.1 Geospiza fortis
AGTCTGGGGCAGGGAACGCTGCGGGCAGCCCCGGGAGCCGGGGGATATCCCCGAGAGCCGCCTGTTTCCCCAGGACAGTGGGGATTTGAACTCTTGATATTTGGCTCAATTTGCTAACGATTAAACTAAATAGGAGGAGAATAGCCCTCTACTCTGCTAAAAGTCAGCTACCGAGTGGAGGAAAGAGCGTGGTTTAGCGTGTCTGAGTGGGCGAGTAGCGCACTGGACACTGTCCCCTTTCAAAGAGCGAATTTACTGCGGAGTTTCCCAACCACCTGCAGGAATGGCTCCCGACAGGCGCGGTCGGGGTGAAGGCGGCACCAGTCACGACAGCGGTCAGCAGCAGAAACCAGTTTGCAGTCGTTTCCCCGCTGGCGCAGCGGCTTACGAGAAGCTCTGAGATGCTGGCAGGAAAACCTTTGGGAGAAGCAGCTCCCCCACTCGTGTGTGTGGGCAGCGGAGGAGCCCTGGGCACCGCGGTGTGGGCGGACACCCGTGTCCCGCTCAGCAAGCCCCCGCCGCTGCCCTGTCCGTGGGTCTGACTGATGTTCCTGCCTCCACCTGCGACTCAGCCTAACGGGTCACCTCGACGTGGGCAAGCGAGACGTCTGGGGGAATCCTCATGATTTTCTAGACGTCTTTTTTTCCCAAAACACTTGAGAAATCCGTTAAATCAAAGACCTCGAGAGGTTGGAAATAGTCCCTTGCATCCCCAAAGAACGCAAGCTGGGGAAATTTGAAGAGGCTTCATCCCACCGGGAATGACAGCGCACCATAGAAGGGTGTTTAGAAAATTTGGAGGAATCAGTTAAATCCGTCGACAAAAGAAGTTTTGGTTTTGATTTAGGAATATTTGGTTGCCCATAAAATAATATCGATTCTGAGCGGTTTTACAGAAAAGGGGGTAAATCAGAGGATAAAGGGGTGCTACCCAGTAGCATGCTGCCAGAAGCGTACCTGCCCCTGGTTACACAAATGATCTGGACAAAGAAAACCTCTGCTCCTCAGATCTGCCCCCTTCCTCCCCAGCGCTTTCCTCTGCGTGGGACAGGTCCCATCGCCTCCCCCAGCTGTGAAGGCTGTGCAGAGCGCTTGGAGAAGCCTCGGGGACAGGTGATGCTGTGAGCGCTCCTGGCGCTGCCTTCACCCCCCGGCTCCCTCGAGGGACGGCGCGGGGCATCCCCGCAGTTTGGAGCGGGTGAGGGGACAGGCTGTCCCGGGGCGGGGGCCTGAGCCCTGCCGGCTGGGCTGGCCGTGCCCACCTTGGTCACCAGCTGAGCTTCCCCACTCTGGCCACTGAGTGACTGGACACTGCCGATACGTTGTGACCCGGCTCCAGCGGGATCCGGGCCCACCGGGTCGCCTCTGCCGCGCTCCGGGCACGGTGGGCCGGCAGCCAGCCCAGGGTCGCGTCCCGGGACGCAGCCTCGCCGCTTCCCTGCAGGAATACGGACATGTGGTCATGTTTACGGTGTGAAGGATATTAGACGGGCTGGTGTGTCCTCCCGGCTGTAGGCTGCCCGTGAAACGCGGGTGGTTCAATCCCCGCCCCGCTGCGTTACAGCTCCTCTGCTCTGCGAGGAAACCCGTTCTGGCTCTGAGGCCCCTTGCTCTGGACTTCACACCTTCTGAGGACCGATCCTGGAGCTCCCAACCAACCCAAACTTCTCTGAAGTAAAGAAGAATAAGAGTTTTTTCGGTTTTGGTCCTCCAAGCGTTTTCTCAAGCCAGGACTCAGCCAAGGAACGGAGAATGTGGAGGTCGTTCCCTCCGGCTGCCCATCGCCTGCTCAGGGCGGGCTTGGGGCAGAGGCGTCCCCGGCAGCCCTCGCAGCTCTCGAAGGCTGTGCCTTGTTTCAATGTTTACTTGCCGTACTGCAAATGTCACCGGAATGCAACTTTAGTGCTTTGTGGTTAATATTTTTCGCCCGAGGTCTATCACTGGCATTAATTGTCCCAATAAATTGAGATATAGTGTGCATAATGCAATGTAACAATATGGTTATATTCCACGTGTATGACTTAATTAAGCTATTTGCAGCCTGATGCTGCAAGTCAACGGGTGTGCAAGTGGATTAACAATGTACTGTTCTCGTATCCTCAGGATGGTGCATAATTACTTTACTGGTGGTACATATCAATTTTTGATGATTGCAGAACACATGCTCACTTTACCAACAAGCGCTTTAATAACTCTCCGTTGTGTTTTTAAAAAGCGTTGTTTGGAAATATTTGGAAGCCTCGACAAATAATGTTCGAGGTTCGTGGCGCGAGGTTCAGACCCGACCTCTGACGGAGCGCAGGGGTTGTGCAGGGGTTGTGAGGCAGTGCCCAGCCCCGCTGCCCGCTCCCGGCGCCGGGAGAAGCGCGGGGCCGGGGCCGGGCCGGCCGTCGAGGCGCTCGGCAGATCCCCGGGGACGGGGCCGTGCCGAGAGGCGGGGGCAGCGTGCCCCAACACATGCTCCTGACATTTGCCAGCGGAGTAATGAAATTAGGAAACTCGATTACAGGGCGGCGGCGAGGCTGGGGAGCCCCGGGTCTTTGTTCCCGCGAAGATGGCGCCAGGCTCTGGCCGGCGGGAGTTAGCGTGTGCCTCTCCAGGCAAAGGTGGAGGAGGACGAGTGCCGACCTTTCTGGGCATAATTTAATTTCCGCAGCCTAATCACGTTAGTGGGGCAGGTATCACCCTTGAGAGCGAGGTCCCTGCGCCACGCCGAGCCCAGGCTGCCCGCCCGGCCGGCCCAGCGCTCCGCGGCGCCAGGCGCTGCCCTCGGAGCGCAGGGAGAGGACAAACAACGTGCTGGGAGCCGCCGCATGGCACTGGCACGCTCGGGAGCCCGACAGGGCTGGGGGTGGCCGCAGAGCGGGCTGCCAGCCCGGCCGGGTGGTGAGCAGCCCGAGGGGCCGGGGCGGACAGCAGCGAGCGGCCTGTGCGGCCCCGGGCCCTGCTCCGCGCCCCGCTCCGCGCCCATGCGCGGTGTCGCTGCTGCTCCAGAGGAAGAAGACGATTTGTTCTTGTACCTGAAGCAGGTGATGTTTATGCAGAGACATCTGAATGACAGCAGGAGTGAAGGACAAATCTAATAAAGCCTAATAAACCGTGAGAGTCTAAATGTCATTAAACTTACAAAGATGAGAATCCAAATCACCAAAAAGGTAAATGTCTTCATTAGCCTGATCTCTGAAGACTGTCGAACATTTCATTAATTTATAATTTATGATTGTTTGACAAATATTGAAAAGTATGTAAATATGAGGGGGATAATGTCTTTTCTGCGGGAGATAAGGAAATGACCCAAACTGTACGTGCCTGCTAGATTACACACGAGGTTCCATCTATCTGTTATCAAACTGTGCTTTCCCTTTCTACAACATATTGTGCAACTGACAAGTGAAATAGTGCAGATAAACCAATGGTTTAAAACGTAATAAAGACAACAGCCATTTGCATTTTTTACATTTTATTACAAAGGTAATTTACTATGACACATTTCTGAATGTAATTTATGAAAACATTTTAAGGCAATTATATAATGTATACAGCACTCGGAGACACAGAAAGTCAGATAAATAATAATCTTATGGATCTTCAGAGACTTTCTATAACGCTGAAAATATAGACTTCTGCAGGAACAGCAGTAAAACATAAAATCATAGAAATAAAATGCAGAATGATGTAATAAAGAGGAAATGGGTGTACTTCGAACTGGAATTGCAGCATTAGATATTCAAGGAAACAATTTCATCTATTCCAAAGAACTAGATCATCTCAGACTATTATTTTTTTCCCTTCCTCTGCATTGTGAGATGGGTTTCTAAAAGTAAGGAGGATTTCTGAGCAAAACGTGTTGCCCCCCAGTCCTCTTTGGCTGACCAAGAATTGGACGTTCCAGTGGGGACCCCGGGGAAGCCGGGAATAGCCTCCCTTTGCTCTCCTGTGACAAAGGCGAATTGCGAGTTTATTATCACTCGTCTTCTCCGAGAGAGAGAGAGGGCAGCAGGCGCAGTTCGGCGTGGGCAGAGGAGGCTGCGCGGGCCCGGGGGTGCGGGCAGGCCTGGGCAGTGCCGGCCGCTGCCCGCCCCCTCCGCGTGCCACCGGCTGCACCCCGGGGAGGGTTCCA
>NW_005054465.1:566143-568744 GCF_000277835.1 Geospiza fortis
CGGCCCCGGCGGCTGCCCGCCCCCTCCGCGTGCCACCGGCTGCACCCGGGGAAGGTTTCCACGGTCCTCCCGCTTCTCTGCACAGCGCACTCTTGCTCATGCCCCACTGAAGTCCGCGGAGAGGTGGCCACTGTTTTGGTGGGCGAGGGCCAGAGGGTGGCCGCCCGAATGGGGTCCTGCGCCACCCGCGCCCCCGGCTGTCCGCGGCTGGCACAGGAGCGCTTCGGTGCTTACCGTGAGGACAGGGAGATGCCCAGAAGACGAGAGAGGACAGCATCCCCTGATAAATGTCTCCATGTACCTCCAAGGTATTTGCACTCGGAGGGTCAGCAGCCCATCGCGTGCGAGTGCCTTGAGTTTGGGTTTTGTGCTTGAGCGAGTTTTTTTTTCCAAAACCACCCAGTAGACAATAAGCCACGGAGCAGAGTTTTCTAAAAGCCCCGCATTTCCCAGAATGGGCTCTGTGTCTTTGTCTTTACATAAAACAGTGCCCGTTGGCCAAATGTGCCTGTAACGAGCTTGTAAAACAAACCAGAAATCTCAGCTCGTCCTCGAGACTAAAACCAAGTCGCTTTATTCCCAAATCTTGCAAATATGTTAGGAGTCTTAGAAGTGGGAGACTAAAAGGCCTCCTGGCAGAGCTGCTTACCTGCTGTGAGCCTCACTGCCACAGACCCTTTCACCAGACATATTAAATCTCTTACCCTAAGAAAACAGGCACTTGTCACAATTGAAACCCGACGTATCGGGGCAGCGGGATGTAAGAGTTTAGGGAACTCTGTGTTTTTCCCGGAGGCCCTCCCGAGCGGATGTCCTAACACACCTCTGCTAGAGGCCTGCAGGGTCTGCCCGACGTTTCCGAGGGCCACGTCCAGAGAGTGTTCCAGAGAGGTGGCCCTCGACGTCCTCCCTGCGCACAGCCAGCACCTCGCACCTGGGCTAGTGCTTAGCTGTTTATGGAGTGAAAGAGGTTTCGAGGAGAAGGCAGGTGACTTCCCAGCCAGAACCTCGTTGGTTAGGCTCCCCCTTTCCATCGGATGTCCCGGCTGTCTCCCCCGCTGGCAGATCCCCAAGCTGGGCCGGCCCTGGGAGTCGCTCCCCCGGGCCAGCAGCAGCCAGGGCAGGGGGGCCGCCAGCTCTCCTCTCCCCGCCCTTCGGCAGCACGCTGTCATTCTTTCCCATCTCTGAAGTATGTGTTTTATTACAAATTGTTTCATTTGATGAACAACATTCCCACCGCCCTGAGCAGAGTCTAAGTGGAAAAAGGTTTGCTTGGCATTGCGAAAGAGTTTCAATGATAATCGTTTAAAAAAATAAAGAGTCAACCACACGCGCGCAAGAATATCTAGATATCGCCCGACGTGCTGAGCTGTCTTCCACGGACCTGGGCTGCAAGGTTTTCCACCCAAACTAGCCCTCATCTCTTTTTTTTTCTGATGGAGACAAGGAGCAAGAGGTCTCCTGTCCCACCATCTCGCGTCTAGGGAAGTCCTCCCCGTCCAGTTCTCACACAGCTCTTTCTGACCATCTTGAATAAAGACTGGCAATTGTTCAAAAGTGGCAAAATATTTCGTGTAGTTTAAGTTCAATATGTGCCAGGCAACGGAAAGACACTGGCAACCCTTTTTTATTTGGTTTTGGCTTTTCTTTTCTTTTTTTTTTTTTTTTAGGGCGTAAATGATTTCTTACAACACTCGCGGGCTTGTAACTTACAACGAAAGGAGGAAAAAAGGCAGAGACGGCCGGAGGCTGGGCTGGGAGAAGCCCACCGATCCCTGAGTCATAAAAGCGTACAATGAAAGGGCTTTATTGTCTCTCGTTAAGCAGTTCATAAGTGACCCCGTTTATTTCTGAATAGCCATGTTTTGATGACTTATAGTATATGCAAAAACAAACTTTCCCGCGGTGTTTTTTTTCTCCGTCATGCTTTTCTTTTCAAACAGCCAGATGATTTTAAAAAGAAAAACACCCAGAAATGATAAATCGCGTCGCATAGCTAATGGCTGGAGGGCGCGTTTACCAATTCATAATCATTTATTCTTGGTGATGTATGACCCTTACTCTTAAATCTCAAAAGCTTCTATTTGAAGGTGTAAATAGCTTTTTCCCCCCTTGCAGTAAACCTTACTGCATTAGCAGTGATTGATCTCCTGTACAATTCGTCCCAGAGTGCTATTTTAGAGGGGGAACACTGGCTTTTGGAGATTAACTGGGGAGTCTGTTACATATTAATGAACCTAGGAGATATACTAACGTTTTGGTAATTTAGTTATTTGTGTCTATAGCTTTCGCCGTTATTTTCTCTTAGACCCCCGCGGTTGTTATACATCGAATTAAAAAGTGGTCCTTCAGCATCATTTTTTCAGTGGCAACTAAATGCCATTTAATGTGAAAAACAAATGTTGACTTGTCTCTTGAAGGAAGTGTGTTTCTTGGCAAGACATCAAAGTGTTTTAAACTGTATTAGAAGGGTTTGTTAGTTTTCTTAGCCGGAGCCTACGGTAATGTAAGGAAAGAGCGTCTCGGTGGAAGCACCCGTCGGAGGGGGGAGCGGGCGCTGCGCAGCGCTGCGCATAGGTGCACGCTCGAGAGGCGGCTTTA
>NW_005054465.1:568754-579011 GCF_000277835.1 Geospiza fortis
CACAGGCACCTCTTCGCTGGGATTACAGCCTTGATTAACGTGCTAATGAATAGGGATGTTAAAGAGTCGTCCGGAAACCCGTCTGTGAGAAGGAGGAGTGAGAAACTCCTAGGTTGGGCTTAGCCTGCAGAGAGAGCAACTTCACTAAAATGCCATTAACCTACTGCTCCTTAGCAGACACTCGGGCAAAGCACCTCGGAGATGTCTGAGAAAGGGCTGAGGTGGAAAGCAGGGGGTGGAATCCCTGCTGGGCTCTCGCCGCTGCCCCCGCAGCTGATGCCGGGCTGCGGAGCGGCCAGGGCAGCCTGGAGCCACCGGGCCGGGCACGGCGCGCTGGGCGCCGGGGCAGCCGCTGCCTCGTTCCTCGGCGGAAAAATAGTGTCGAGGAGATGGAGGGGTGGGGGAGAAAGGAGCCCAGCGGTTTTTTTTTCAGCGGTTCCGCTCCCTATTAACTTTGACATCTTTCTCGGATTTATAAATTAGAGTTCATTATCCTCGAAGGCCGTCAAAGTAGGCAGCTCGGCTAAGAATTAATGCGTGCAATCCCGCTCGCTACAGCTGGCTTCGCCCTGAGCTGTCTGGTGGGCTCAGGAAGTTGGCGGAGGCTTCAGTCACTCCAGTGGTCAAAGAGAGATAGCGGTCCCTTCTGCCCCCCTCCTTGCCATTTATCGCCGGTAGAAGGTTGAAACTCAGATACCCACCATCCTGGAGCGAGCAGCAAGCAGATCGCCAAGGCAAATGGACCTGCCCTTGTTTTTGAAGGAAACAAACATGTTTCTCCCCCCGCGTCCTGTCCCAAAGTTAAACGTTTGTTTAGGACAAACTCGAGAAGCAACAGTCTTTGCGAGAACTTTGTTTTCCCCTTCTCGTTGTGAATAACAAAGTGGTCATAGGCTACTCGGCCAGTTGGCGAGAAGAGAACTTTTGTTTTCTGGGGCGATTTATGTTCTTTATAAATATGTGGTTTGGAAAATAAAAAGAGACTTGAAAACGTTGTTACAATGAAAAAGGACAAATTAGAAGACATTTTCTGTGATCAAAGGAGGAAGAGAAAGCGAGTAGGGGTATTCAAAAAGCTTGACTTATTCACACAACTCCTTTGGAGCCCAGGGGCAACAAGCGTGTCTTACATTGAAAAGGCGGCTCTATTCAGAGTGCAGGTGCGAAGTGGTGTGGCACATTCTGCCACATTATGTAAAGGTTGTTGGAGATTAGTGTTCAGACTTAATAACTAAAGCGCTTGATTTACATTGGAAAAAAGCCCCCTCATCCGTGAAAGCAAAATAATTTAACGCGTGATCATTTCGAGTGCTGCTGATATCCTAATACTTGCATTGTTCTCGGCCAAGTACTAGAGGAGCGCGGATTGATGCTTTTGGGAACCTATCATTTACAGCCACTGAACTCTGCTCAGAACTGGAGGTCTGGAGAGGAGATAAAAGAGGGGCACAAGAGAAAAGTTTCTCTTTAGGGAAAAAAAAAGGGGGGGGGGGGGGAAAAAAAAGAGAGAGAACAATATAAACGTGACAGTTCTCCTCCTCCCCGCAGAGGACTCCATGCCTCCTGTCCAGTGCCAGGGCGAAGCAGCGTCCAGGTCTACGGAGACGAAAATTGGGCTCAGGTCTCAGGCTTTTCCCTACTCCGCCTTCCCCCGTCGGAGCAGAATTACTTACCTTACTAATTATTCATATTTATGTAAATGTCATTAGTTAATGTAACTTTCTATAAAAAGATAATCAGGCGAGATCGGAGCATAGGTATTACCTTAAGTGCATTGGCTCTGGTTGTTTCATTCATATGTTAATACACGTGATGCAGTCGTGCCAGGCGTAGGGAGGGTGGAGAGGAGGGGAGAGGAGGAAGGCAAGGGAAAGAAATTAAATAATAATAACAAAGCCCCACAAAGGCTGTAAGTTTGCATCGCGGGACCAGGGAACACGATGCCTTCTGATGCGCTGAACAAAGGGGGACCCCGCGCCGTCCCAGCCGTGGCGGCTGTCCGGACATTCCGGCAACTTTGGGTGGCTTTTTAGTTTGTTTGTGTCCCTTCCTCTCCTGAAGGAGAATTTTATGCTTCAAACCGTTTCGATCTACCCAAATCCTCGTGCCAAGCCGAGTGCCTCAATTCCCGAACGACCCGAATTAAAGTATCTTTGTACGGGACACGCACCAATTAAAATTGCAATACCTTTTTGCATCTCCCTCTTTAGTGTAAGCATTTTAGGGCTATTTCCATAAATTCTCTGCGAGAATAAAGGCTATAATGGGAACAAGGTGAGAAAGCTGTTAACCATTGTTTCAGCAAGAAAAGGTCGTAAGTCAGGCAATTGGTGTCTGACCTGTCAGGATAAGGTATAAAGGCTTTATTCATGCAGTCGCTCACGATTTTCTCAGCTCTCACAAAAGTGTTTTTATGATTCTGTTTTCTTACCTCGTTCCTTAATTAAAAAGCTGAATGATTAGAATAGCACCTGCATAATGTCTGAACGACGCCTGCATACTAATTCGCGAGTCTTTACATCTAGTAATTATAACATAAAATCAGAGATTGAATAAAACAGAAGGATTTTGCCCCTAAAGCCCTGCTAATCCTCTTTTAAAAGAGTCTGCTGAAATAATTCAGAACAGTTTCCGGAAGTTGGATTACCGACTCTTTTTTGACTATTTACAATGAAATGATATTTCACACTTAAAGGACTCTCTGTATTTCTACAACAGGTTTTTTAAGGTGGCCTGTTTTCTAGACAATAACAATCCAGTGATTCCTTTCTTTTCCTACCCCTTTTTTCCCCTCTTCCTCCCAGCAAGATCTTCATCTTTATCAAGTATACGCGAGGATTAATCTGTCCTCAGGTAGGGATAACAAAACCTCCCCCCTTGAAACCTTCCTTTGACTCCCCACTCCGGGACTCCCCGTGACGAGGGAAGAGGGAGGGCAGCCCGCTTGTGCCCAAGTTCAGACGCACCCTGATTCCCGGCCGCTCGCGGCAGCAGAGGATGGAGCAGGGAGCTCGCATTGCTTCACCGATGCCCCCACCCAGGGCAGAGGATAATTTAAGCCAGCAGACACTAGTCAAAAGTTGAAGACTAATTTTTTTGTGTGTGTCTTCCCGAAACAGCTGGGGGGATGAAGGGGAGTGGTGGTGTCCGCGCTTTTGTCTGATTTTCAGGGCGTGCTGTAGCAGGTACCCTCAGGGCCAGCAGCGAGGCAGGGGAGGCAGGAGGGAGCCGGCCCAGGCAACCCGCAATGACCCGGAGAAGGGTTTTGCGGCAGTATGGAGCCGATCCCCTGGGTAACATTGGCTGGGGGGGAAGAAAAAATCTGCAGATCTGTTAGAACGTCCTATTTATTTTAGGAAAAAGGTTTCCTTGTAGGCTGGCGAGCTCCAGCCCGGCCATGAGGTTGGCTGCCTCATGACGAAGAAAACTAAGTTGGTGCACGGATTTTGAAACGCGGGATCTGCTGCCCGCACCCTCTGCAGCTCCGCAGTGTCTCGGCGCCTGATCCAAAGGAGCCAGAGTGGTCCTGGCGTCGGAGCGGGATGGATCCAAATGGAGAAGTTCAGACTGAAGTCAGCCTCACGGGAAGTTGCAGAGGTTTATGTGAGATGTTACCAGCATTAAGAGCACCTTAATCTGTTGTGCCATTTCTTTTTAACTGATAAAAAGTTGCTTTTGCAGTGACTTTTGTCCTTCCCCCTCATTCTCTTCTCATAGCGTAACCCTGCAAAAAACTAAATAATCTATCAGAAAATGGAGTCAACGTGACATTCAGCATTAAAAATCTAGGGACTTTAACCAAAAGCTTCAATTGCTATCCTGGCCCCATTATAGCCAAGGGAACGACATACTCTGTTGGAAACTCAGAAATGTTACATATCGCTTTAGCGGGCGCTGCCCTTGTTTGTTTATTGTAGCTTACTTTCATTTATATCCCAGGAATATTATTTCACCAGGCGACACACGAAAAGACAAAGGGTGTAAATAAACTAACATATGGCCCAGAGGTTTTAGAGGAGCTGGAGCCGCTTAGTAAGTCATGTGGGTGATACTGGGAATCCGTCTTCTGTCCTTCCCCCGCTCGCTCATAACCTCCTTCTCCCTGCGTATTCCTTCTACCTTCTCACGATAAGTCACGTTTGTGTCACGACCGGCTTTGGGGCACCAGATGGTTTTTCCTTTGGACTGCAAAATATCTGGGCAGCGCAGGGATGGGGAGGGATGGACTCAGGTCCTGCGCCTGTGCCTCTACATGAAGCGGGAGAAAACCCGTTGACATAACAAATGTGCGTGGGGATGTGTGTGCACACGCACACCAGCCCCGGACACGGTCAGGCCCGGCTGGGGTGCCGGACAGAGCCGGGCCGTGCCGGGCTGCGCGGCCCCTTGGAGCGGGCGGCTGGCGAGGCGCCGAGCGGGGTCGAGCAATCTGGCACCCACGGAGACACTTGACAACCTTTTTCTGTTGTTGTTGTTGTTTCCAATTGTAATCGGTTTTAGGATTTCTCTCCCAAAAAGCCTAACCGGAGTTGAGCCCCGCTCGGTCCGGGTGGTGCAGGGTGTTTAACCGCACGCTGCACCTCCTTCCCCTCCGCTTCTCCCGGTAAGGTGGCGGAAACGGGTCTCAGTTACTGATTCATATTTCTAATCTTCCTTTCCTGAACATACAATGTGCTATTGTTAAATGAATGGTCTTTAATTAATGCACTTGCACAATGCAGGGCCTTGCATGGGGATCGATGATAGGAAGCAACAGGGGATGGTTCCCTCCAAAATGGTTTGTCAGCATTGAGAAAGAAAAGGCAATGTCTATAAAAGGGCCACTAATAATGCCCACACGTCTCTCACCATGTTGTCTGAGGGACATTCCTTCCCTTGTTGACAGTCAAGTGTAATAAGTACATGTCTTCGCTCAATCATTATAGACCATAGAATTGTATTCTTTAATTAGCATGTACTGTTAGCCCTCCTTTCCTTTATGGGCCAGTTTTTGTCTTTTACAGACCAGCAAAAATGTTTTCCTTAATTTCTTTTTCTTGAATTCTATTATTTCTTAAATTATTTTCTTTCTTTCTCTCTCCCCCTTCATGTAGTCAAACGTATTCTCTATTGACAATATTCCTGGCAGCCAAAGCCAACTTTTTGTCATCTCTGTGTGTTAGGCAACTTCTTTCAAGTTTTCCTTTTCTAAAAGCAATCAAGGCAGCGCATGCGCAAGGCGCCGGCCGGTTCGGGCCGCGGTGTGCCCGAGGCTGCTGTGTCCCCGCAAACAGCAAAGCTGGCGTTTGTCCTGCCAAGGGAGCTCCGAGCAGGTTCGGGAGCTGCGGAACCCCGGAACGTGTTAACATCCATCAGGGGAATGCGCAAGGCAAAGAAGGCTTACTTTCAGATTACTGCAGCTGGCGAAAGAATTCCCTCTCTTAAAAAAGAAATAAAATGCCCTAAATCCTCCTAGGAACCTTATAAAAAGGTTTTATTTCGCTGTGACTGGGACCCATTCTGGAGGGGGTGTGTGGAAATTCTTCAAAAGAACAGTTGCATCCTGCTAAACAACAAGCCTTCGGGCAGGGGGGAGCAGCAGCCTCTCGGGGTGGCCCCTGCTGAAAACTCACGCCAATCCCCCGAGCGCTGGTGCCCAACATCCCAGTGTTAGTGTCCCCAGAGTCGCACAGCGCCCGTGAGGAGCCAGAGTGCCGCTGCGGAGGTAACCGGGACACGCACCCACCCCCCAGAGGGACAGGGCTGCACCTGGGTGACACCGGCTCTGTTCCCGCACCCTGCACCTTGGCCAGTACTTAAAGTACAATTTATTGGAAGTCTGCGATCTGAAAAATGTTGCCGCAGAAATGAAGCCAAAGAAGGGGTTTGTTTTGTTCTGTTCTTTTAATGGAAATGCCAACCTAAAACGATTAACATTAAAAAAGGTTAAAGACCAACAAAAAAACACTCATTAATACTTGATTGTACACCACATTAATAGTACACAGGTTTAGGCAAATTTTTTTCAACTAATATAAAAACCAACAGAAAGAGAAGGTTGATTACACCGTGTTTTAGGAATGGCTCGGTATCATCAGTACAAACACATAATTTAAAAGTGCACATTTGTAAAAATAACCATAGAAATGATATGCTTATAAATATTTATTGTAAAAAAAATCCAAGTATTAAAAATAAATAGTATGTTCAAGCACACAACAGAACATTCCTTCATTGCCAAACGTGTGATAAAGAAAAATAAGGAATATAAGAAGTCTGGAAAGAGATACAGTATACCAACATTGTAAATGTTTTTCTGCAAGCTACATTTTTCAGAGGCTTCTTCTCTGTACAGTTCACAAAGAATGTGCTAGATTTTCTCATAAATATGACAAGACAAAAAAAAAATAATAACAAGAATAATAGTAATATCCACTCCACTCTAATTTGACTCTGTCTTTACTCAGAAAAGGTTCCATTAAATTAATGGTTTGGCTTAGAATGGCAGGATTGGGCTCAGATAACTCTTTAGCAACTAAAACAGAAGTACACTGATGAGTTACAGCTTCAAGGAATTCATATTCCTAACAGGGCACTGCATGATATCCAATGAGAAACTACTAAGTAAAACTTGATCAGGGAATCATTTCAGTACAACACCATTATGTTTATAAAATGAAGATACAAAAGGGATGCAGTTTGACTATCCTTACACGTACAGACAATAAAACGTGACAGCATATGGAAGCCATCACTTTGAATGCGTTAACAACTTCGATACATTGCAGTATATACATGCGTGATAGGTATTTGGACTGTTAAATGATCAAAGAATTTACTCTATGTCTACGCTCTTGCTCTCACTCTACTGGAGAGAAAACATTTGTTGGTCACAAAGTGGTGTTAATGGAACCCAACCTTTCTGCCTTCGCCCAAGAATCTCATTCCGTGCAGTGTGTGTGTAGGAATAATTTATTAGACGGAAAAGTTTGGAGGATTAAATGCAAAAACAATGGACATAATTTCAACTTTCGAACTGTAAGGTCATACAGACATCCATGGACATCTGTACACAGTCAGAGTTTCACGCAGACACAGCCACATATATCCAGATGTATGTCTATACACAGGATTCGATAGTTTGGTATTTTCTGCACCCTCTGGGCCCCTAAAGTTATCTTTAAAAGTTTGATTTTATCTCTTTAGAAACGGTTTAAAGCTAACGGGCAGGGTGAGTTTGACAGAGAGGAGAACAAATCGCTGACAAAGAACCTTTTACGTTTCATCAGCGTTGTTAGGACGACGAGCAGGAATTTCTCAGATAATAACTCCCACTTCAAAGATTTCTCAGCTCAATAGAAATTGGACCATCCTTTTTATTCAACCACAAGGGCTGGCACTAAAGACGACTCAACTGTTTGAATTTTTTTTCCCCGTGTTTATTTTTCCCCTATTCACTAGGGTACTTGGATAAAATAAACAACAAGACAATTACTGGAACATGGACTTCTAACTTTCCCGGGCCCATGGCCCAGCGCCCATGGCCCCGGCCATGCGGGTGTCAAGTTCCCCCGCACCACGGAGCCTCCTCGCGCTGCCACGCAGCGACAGCGGGGCCGAGCGGAGTGAGAAGGGGGTACGGCCGTCTCCCCCCGGAGCTCACCCCACTTCCCAGCTCCTGGGGGACTTCCATCGGGACACCTACTCCCTGAGACAGAGGCAGCCCAAGGAGGGGGATCTTCCAGTCCCCATCCTATCTTCCTCTCCCACGTTTGGCGGGGAGGAAGGGAAGCAATCCTCAGGTTTTGTGGCCAGTTTTTGCTGCTAGAAGCTGGTCAGAAAGGCTGGGGACAGCGGGCGGGAGCTCCCGCCGGGCTTGGGGGGCTGGCAGTCCCTTACTTTGGGGAGATGGAGACCGGGGCTACAGCGTCGGAACGGAGCTCGCCTCGGGGGGAGGGCGAAGCCCAGCAAAACCCAGCTCCGCCGAAGTGCATTAGGTGGAGGAAGTCTATCTCTAGCGGGGAGCAGATTGAGTGTATTAAGCTAGCATGAAACCAAAGGTCAGTGCAAATGTATCTTAATAGACTGTCTCAAATGGAGTGTGCCTCCTTTGAAGGCCGCTTGCTATTGCTCTCCTCATTACCATAGCGATCCTAACGTGGCATGCTGATGCACCATAAAACTCACACTTTCAACCCCAAAATCAGGTCCTTTGAACAACCCGAGCTTGATTAGACCTTTCTCCTTTTCTTTCCCCCCTTAAAAACCATTTCCTTGCCTTTAGAAACTCGCCCTCAAATCCCAAATGCATTCTCTGATCCTGGCAGAAAGCAGAAACAAAAGTGAGCTGAGGCGACGGTTCAAGCGGGCCTTTTCTTCCTGACAGTCTTATCCATTTTTATTATGGTCTGGAACAAGTGCCCTGTTCGCGTGGGTTTTGTTTACCGGAAATTAAATGAAAATGATTTAGTTCGCGTCAAACAAAAATATATACTTGTATACACAAGAAAAAGGGCCTGTTAGACGTAAATATTATGTCCTTAATGAAAAGACTGGACGGGCTCCAGACTTCGCCTTTCACTATTTAAGTATGACTTGCCTATTGCCATAGAAATCCTAACTTACCATGAAGATTCACCGTTGTGAAGAAATACTTCTTTGTGCGAGCTTGCTTTGATGTCTAAGGCATAAGATTCAGGCTTTCAGCTGCTTCTGTCTAGATTACCTTGAGAGCAACGGGGTAGACATCTGTAACAAGCAAATGAAAAATTAAAGGTGATTAGCCTGCACATCCAAATACTTCTGTAAACAGAGAAATAAAGAAATAAACAGATCTCGGGACATGATGGAAACATCCTCCCTACCCGCATTTGGCTTCTGCACTTCTCGATTTCCATGACACAAGTTTCGGGGGCTGTAGAGGGGCACAACTCTCCCCTGTTTAGATTCCTCTTTCACACATTTCTCTCACCTAGCTGATTCCCTAAGTGTATTCCCGTTAGCGACATGCTGTTGTCACTATCCGTGGTGTTTAAACACAAAAGTTGTTGAGTTTGGGCGAATGAAGAAAGGAACGCCGACTTGGTGCCTTGGGGGGAAAAATACGGGTGTGTAAGTAACGAAAGCCCCGGGCATTGCAGTGTTTTTAGTCACTGACCAGCTATTTATTTTCCTGTCGTTTTTATATTTCTCGGTATCAATATGCGCGTGTGTGTGTACGTGGTGTACAGTTGTACACTCGCAGTAACCCCAGTCACCTGGGTGCGGAGGTGATCTGTCAAACACCAGAGCATGCGGTTACAGCAGCCTTCTGTCTGCTCTCCGCAAGCCATAGAAACTCCTTCCAGCAGCCTATGCTATTTATTTGCCTATACTATCTGGTATTCTTAAACATAATTAAAGTAATTAAAACGGCACCATTCGGTAGTTTCAAGCTACCCCAGTGGAGAGGTTTGTTTATTTATTTTGGGGGTTGTTTATTTTTTTACCCCCCCTCCCTTCTTTCTCTGAACCGGTGCAATGAACCCTGTAGGTTTGAGACTCTGGGGCAGCATGGAGATGTTACAGGCGCGTTGTGGGAGCTGTTCATTTCTCCTCGGGGCTGTTGGCAGGGCAGAGCGGCGGAGCAGCGGCCCCCGGTCCCCTTCAGCGCCCACGGTTCAACAGGAGCCGCGCTCTGGGTGGGGACGGGCATGTTTAGGTATTAGAAGTCATTACCAGTGGGAGCTAAAATGGACAGTCAATCATCGCACCCCCCTGGGCCTTTCTTTATTAGCGACTACTGGGTGGGGGGAGGAAATATATATATATGTATTTATATACAGAAAGAGGGAAAAGTAAGGAGATTCTTTACAGAAACGTCCATCGAACGGGTTAATTAATCAAAAAATTTAATGGATCCATTTTGTACAAATTGGTAACAAATAATAGCTTATATATATATATTTCTTAAAAAACCACACTCTCACAGAAAATCGTGGGCGAACAGAACAGTGCAGCACACAATACTGTTGACAAGAGAAAATCTGTACAGAGAAAATCTGTATGAAACCACTGAAGGGAAGGGGAAAGGAAAACGGGAAGAGGAAGGGGAAGGGAAAGGGAAAGGAAGGAAAGGGAAAAGGACAGGGATAAGGAAAGGGAATGCAAATCAGTTGGCATGTAAACAGACGGGAGCAAGGCGGTCAGAGTGGGGGTGTGTGGCACGGCGGGAGGAGGCGGCGGCGCCGCGGCCGAGGCGAGCGCAGCCCTCCCGTGTGCGCGGTGCCGGGGGCGCGG
>NW_005054465.1:579657-584935 GCF_000277835.1 Geospiza fortis
CAGGCGGAGCGCCCTGCCCAGCCAGCTTCTCCTTCTCTTTCCCCTGGCCTGTGTGTGTGTCATCGTAAGGGTTTGTGCAAAAGAAAAGCTCCGAAACAAGGAAAACTTAGAGGAGAACTGCTCGTTCCGAGCAAACTTGTGCTGTCCCCGCAGACTCCGAAGTCCTGCAGAAAGAGCGGTCAGTGATTTATCCCTTCGAAGGCTTTAACGTTAAATACATTTCTCACAGTCCCCCAGGCACGTGGAAATATTTTCCATAACCTGGCTAGATCATATTTCATCCACTTCATACTTGCACTGATTACAATGCCATGGAAGATCCACATCCCCTTCCTTTCCCCGCTCCCCCGCTTGCTGATACCGTGTGCTAAAGTACGAAATATTTCAGAAAGACATTGATTGTGCGGGAAAAACTATAAAGATTCGGCAGAAGGATGACTAGGCCAGCGCACGGCACTGTCGCGAGGGTAGGATTCCCTCTTCATTTCAACCTACACAGCCACTGAAGGAATTGCAATCGGGATTAAATTGTCTGATCATATAATAAGTGGTGTTATGCACAATAGAAATACAATCGTGTTGCTGGAGTCGTGTGAAAGTGTAACCTCGAATCGTGTGGACCTGGCATGGTAGACGATATACAGGAGGTTTTCAAGGAAACACGCCACAGCCAGATGCAGGATGAAATGCTGGCGGCATTATTGTCACTGACAATAGCAAACTGCAAAACCCTGCTTGCCAGGGGGTACCCAGGTCCTGTACCAACTGAATATGAAAATATCTTCCTCATCCGTCAAAAGTCAAAAAGTATCAGGGCGGAGAGGACTCTACAAAAATACATGGCCTAACCTTAACGCGAAGTGCAAACAAAGCAACTGTGCTCACCATCATGGCGTATGTAGCCGAAAGGACTTCCAATATTTGGTTTTGTGTGTTTGTTTTGGTTTGTTTTTTTAAATTTCTTGGGTTGTACGTTTGTGGTTGTCGTTTTTATTTTTTCCCTCCCAATTCGTCATGATTAAATTTAGGAGAGACTCAGTCTACATCGGGCTCGGCTGTGAGCAGAGGAAAATAAAGGAAGGCATTCCAAATATTTCACATGAATGCACTTTATGCAAGGTGGGTGGGAAAGGCTCATGGCTCCGCGTTTCAAGTATGCCCTTTCCGCACTGTAATGGTCAATGAGGAGCACTGACATCCTGCACCGCTAGCATTTGCACGGAGGATAGGTAAATATCTGGCGTTGGAGGGAAGGGAGGGAAGAGGTTAAAAATAAGGTCTCTCACAAAACGATGTGGATTCTGTAACCAAATACCGTCAACATACAGCGGTGCATATGCATAGACACACGCCCGCCTATAATCTAATTAGAGTTCCACGTAAGGAAATAATTTGACCTTCAGCATCTAAGTTGAGACAACAAATCAAGGATATTAGTGTAGTACAAGCAAGCAGTAAGTTAGGAGACCCCAGGGAAACCATCCTCATAAGCACTCTGCTTGTGCAAAGTGAGTTCCATTCAGGTAAAAGCGGGCTGCGCCGCACTGCGCTTTGCCGAGTTGAAAAATGTTCAACTTCGCTTAACCCCCTGAAAGAGCCACTGAAAGGTCCGTCCGTGCAGCCGGGTTTCAAGTGGGAAGAGGGCAGCATTTTCTCAGCTGCCCGGGTTGCATTCCCTGAACGCCTCAATAAAGAGGAGCCATCCGAGCCATTTGCAAGTATTCCTTTCGCGAGAGCAGGTTTTCTTTCGCGGAAATCCCTGCCCGGCGGGGAGAGGACACTGCACAGGTCCCGGCTGCCGCAGCCCGGGCACGGAGCCGCAGCCACGCACAAAGTTCCGCGGGCGATGGAGACTCTACCGCCATTTTACCCCTACACTTGTAGCTGGGCAAGTGTTCAGTGAAACTCAGCCTGGAATTTGTGGCATAATCCCCCGTCTCCGGGAGTGGATTAAGGTATTTACCAACTTCTCCGGGTGACTGGTGGTGGGGGGAAGCAGGAGCTGGCTGCGGGCGAGGCACGGGTGCCGCAGGGAGGGAGCGGGGCTCCGTCCCACGCCTCGCACTATTGTTCCCGGCCCTCAGGGAAGGCGGTGAAGTGATCCCAGCCCGACCTGCTCGTCCCGCTGCCGCCGCCTTAACGGCCTTATCCTCCAACCTGGAAAACTCGTACATCGCCAGATATCCCTCTACCTGCTCCCCAGCCTCGGAGAAATCAGAAGTCATTAATATTTAAGGAGGCAATAATTTTCCTGTTGAATCTAGAACTGTCTTCATGAATAATTCGTAGTGAGTTCTATTAGAGTTTCAGAAACATTGCGTTTTTGACAACTTCTGGGTGTTTAATAGAAACGGTGGAACCATAAAGGCCCTGCAGGAGTTTGCACAATACAGCAATTAATCACCGAGAAAGTTAAAGCCAAAAGTACAGACGCGCCGAATGGTGTTTAATAAACGCAAATCTCCGCTCTCGGGTTTGCCCTGAACCTGCATCTCTGATGTAGGTCAGTTTTCCCAAGAATTTAACCATTTTCTGCTTCAGAGACTTCAAACAGTGAGGCCGTTAAAGAGCAGTAAAAGTTTGTTTACTTAAGAAAAACACTGTCATTAAGAGATGAGCTCTGCCGGTTAATGGCTGTACCTGTGCTGATCCAACAAGGAACTGGCTGGGATACAAGTTCCGTGACCCGGGGATACCCCTTTTTCGAGGAAAAAGGGGGCCAAGAAGGCAGCCGAGGAACACAACTATGCTGTCGTCCACCTCCTCCACCCCAACCCCCCCCGCCCCGCACACAGACTTACTCCTCATAGAGCGATGGAAAAATAATGAGGTGACGAGTGACGGTCGCTGTAAAATCTCAGTGCTATGTTTAGATGATAGCGATACGAAATTAGTGTATGTTCTGCATATTATATCACGTCGCGCTCTATCATAAAAAATGCAACTCCTGGAAGGTCAAGCCCTGCACCGAGCATGGGGGAAGGGGAGTTTTATGAACTGGAAGGCGAAAAAAATCGTTTGGCTGTAAGCAGATCTTACAATAGGATTATGTAGTTTCCCTCGCAGTGCATAAGGCTGTACAGAAGGGGGTGGGAGGTGGAAAACCCTACACTGGAACAGATTAAATTTTCCAAAAAGGGCTTATTTCTTATCTTCTTCTTTAGAGAAGGGAAAAAGAAAAAGAAAAAAAAAAAAAAAAGACAAGCCAGCGCTATGGACTACAAACACCGGCTGCTAAACTAATTAATACAACTTCACAAGCTGCTCCTGGAAGTGTGAAAACTTTCTACGTGCAATTTCATTAATTATAAATGCTTTCCTGGCCGGAAGAGTTCAAACGTAGTTCTGCAAGATCGTCCATCGTGTTACTTTATTTTCTGTTAACTAGAACTAACAGATGTTTCTGACACATGTCCCAATTTCACTTAACAGATCTGCAAATGACATTTCAGAATGTACAGGCCGAAACAACACAAGGGTTTCTTTTCTTTCTTTTCTTTTTCTTTTTTTTTTCCCTCACGAGGATCAGAAATCGCAGCTCCCCATATTTGCGAATGCAGAAAGTCGTTGGAAGGCAATGCTCATTAAAAATGTCAGTGTTATTCAGATCAAACATTTGAAACTCCCTCTGCCCAAAACAGAACTGTTGAACGAAAAGGTCGCAGCTGTGTTATTCTCACAATGTTCGAGCAGCAGCATCTCAGCGACATCAGTCAAAACTGACTAGACAAGTTGTAACTTCCATTGTTCACTTTTAATTTGTGAGCTTGCACAATGATTTCATTTTTTCCCCCCGACTACTTAAATCGAAAAAAAAATCCTCGCCTGCGTGAATTAGCAGAAATAGTAACTATATCGTTCGATATTTACACAGATCTACCCATATAAACATTACAGCAACCTCTCTGCACAACCAGAAAAAAATATGGACGAGAATTCTGAGATTTGCTTTCGCTGTCCCCTTCCCCCCCCCTTTCCTCCCCCTTCTCCAAACGGTAAAGAAGCAAACAAATCTGAGAATTTATTTTCCAGAAGTACTTGGCGTGCATTCAATAACAACTCAAAGGATACATTAAAAAAAAAAAAAAAGAAAGAAAAAGCAAATCAGTACACGGAATAACAGAGAGAAAGAGAGTAAAGAGAGCTTTACATACTGACCTGTATGAGTTCTTTTGTGTATTTTGAGATTCTCTGATCTGGCAAACACTTTGCCACAGCCTGGGAAAGGGCAGGGGAAAGGTTTTTCACCTGTGTGGACTCTGATGTGATTTACAAGTTTATATTTGGCCTTGAAAGGTTTCCCTTCTCTCGGACACTCTTCCCAGAAACATATGTGATTGGACTGCTCGGGTCCTCCAACGTGCTCCACCGTGACATGAGTCACCAGCTCGTGCATCGTGCTGAAAGTTTTCGAGCATAATTTTTTGGGAGTCTGGTCCAACTCAATCCACTTACAGATGAGTTCCTGTTTGATGGGCTGCCTCATGTAACGAAAGAAGGCACCCGGGCCGTGGTGTGGAGCCAGGTTCACGTTCAGATTCATACCACCGTAGTTATGAAGCGAAGAAGCAGCAAAATGGTCTGTCCTGGAGGCTGGTACTTGAGTGAAATGTTCAGACCTGGCGTACATTTCTCCAGGTAACCCCAGTCTGAGCTGTCCGTTTAGATGGCCACCTGGAGCTGCATGGGGAGGCTGCTCATGGAGTCCAGTGAACAGAGAGGGATTCCCAGCTTCTGAGTGGTGGTGCTGGTGACCATGGTGTCCGGGGTAGCTACCTGTTGTTGAGACAAACAGTCCGTGGTGAGAACTTGCAGCGGGGTGCTGCTCGGTCAGCCCTGGCATGAGTGGGGCCGGCAGGTCTCTGCGGATGAAGAAGTCCCTACCTGCTGCCAGAGCCTGGGCTGGGTGAGACACGGGGTAAGGGGCTGCTGGTGACTGCGCCGGGCCAAACGCTGCCGTGTGACTAGAGACCACCTCGGCTTGGCCTGCCATATGATGATGATGATGATGATGATGGTGGTGGTGGTGGTGGTGGAGGAGCTGGTGGTGGGGATGAGGGGCAGGGCTGATCTTAAGGGCCGCGGGGTGATGCTGAGGAGGAGGATGAGGAGGAGGATGGTGACGGTGCCCCATGTGTTCTGGCCGGAGCTGCTGCGGCCCGAGGCGGGACTCGGCGGCGTGTTCCCCCGGCGGCGTGGGCGCCGTGGTGCGGGGGTGCCCGGCGACGCCCGGGAAGCCTGTCATGCTCTGAGGGGGGTGCTGGGGGCGGGGGGGGGG
>NW_005054465.1:585801-590705 GCF_000277835.1 Geospiza fortis
CGCTGGCCAGGCGTGCTCGGCCCGGGACTCGGGCTATCGGCCTGGTGCCTGAGCCCGGACAAAGGATCCCTGAGAGATCCCATCCCCTTCCCCCTCCTCTGACAAGTTTTAGCAGTTATCTGATTACTGGCCGCCGGAGCAATGGGAGAAATCGTGATGTTCAGGCTGAATCTGAATGTTTAACCCAGAAGAGGGAGTCTCTCCCTTTCCCTCTCTCACTTTCTCTCACCCACACTTACAGGGCAGTTCCACGTAAAATCCCCGTCCTTGGCTTGAAGGAAAAGCACTGCCAAATATTCATAGCGGACTCGGTTCTGATGATTGTCACCTGAAGGAAATAACATGGTCTGCAGGGTTTGCGTGCTAGTAATGGAAGTGTAGGTTTGGGTTTTAGCTGGACACACTGAGGCCTTACAGGTTTAGAAAAGCTTAGGGCTTCAGCACAGGAGGAAGCATTTGCTTAAGTTTTTAAGAAGGGGATTGTGAACTTAAAAAAAGTTAATGAAACATGGAAAAAGATTCTTCTGCTCCAAGAAAGAAAAACACATCTTTAAATATCTACCCACTGTATTACCACAGTACTTGGATCCTGACACAAAAACGGCTCCACCAATGACTTCACAGTCTTATGAAATATTGCAATGATTAATTCTCTACCCATCCCTTCAAACTCTCATCCTTTTAATCGCTGTTAACTTGCTAGTGGGTTCTTTACCAGATACACGTCAGGTAAAGCTCCCAGCACAGAATTTTGCATTTCCGTGAGAATTTAGGTGTTGGCTATCAATAGGCTTTATGTGAAGTAGTAAAACAAGAAACTACTTGGCAATGTCAACCCAGCTACTTTCATAACTGGAGCTGCAAGGCAAAGACTGGAAACCATAAGATTAAAGTTTAGGACATACATAACCACATAGGAAACATCTTTGACACAGCTTCACACATTCTGGGTTGGCTGCAATTACGTTTTGTCTCTGCTTGCATTTACCATACTTGCACTGTAAAACTAGGCTGATATTCAGGTAGCTAGCTATAGATACATCCTGACACACATCTTTCTGAGTGGAGATGATGAAAAGTGACAAATGATGCAATTAGCTCCCCAACCTTACATAACATGTTTACGCAGGCATTTTAAACCACACACCATCCTCACAATATCTCAACTTTCAAGTCTACTTGCTCTACGAAATGGATTTGACAGTCCTATTCATGACCATCTCAATAGGAGCGCACAGAAGAGACAAACGTTAGGAAGTATGAATCTGTTACTTACAAATGTACTGAGACTGTGAATCCCAAATAAAGCTGCTTTCCTCATACCTCCTTAAAACATTGCATCTCTACATACTTGTTATCCATCAATTCTGACACTTCTCAGTCAAGGGAGAAAACATCTGGAAGAGTTTGCCAATTAAAAAAGAAGTCATAACCATTTTGCCCTAAGTTCATTTCAAATGTTGTGATGATTTCTCGCCAGACACTCATGGCTCTCAGTTGCCCCCCACTCAGGGCTGTCTCTCACACCCTTTTCCAGGCAGCGTAGGAGAACCTGGCCCTCGGTGTCCCTCACTGTTAGGTGAGGCTGATGTGAGCCCCGGTTGTGTGCGCGGGGAGGGCGGGCTGGGGCCGCCACATGACTGCGGGGAGGCGGAGAAACGGGGAAGAGGAGGGAAGCGGGCCCAGACCCGGACGGGCTCCGCTCATCTCCCACAATGTTTTGAAAACTTGAATGTCTCTCTGTGCAGCCCTTTGGCAGCTCGAGCTCAAACTGCTGCCACTCGAGAGCTGACCGAGGTCTCCTGCTTCTTGGCAGCGGCCTGAGCCCCGATTGACCAGACACGCCGGGCTCTCGGCAAACTCTCAAATGTGTCAACACCAGCTTCTGCAGGGCCAGCAAACTGGCTGCTTGATCCTGAGTACGAATTTTCCTATGGCTGCTGTGTGTCCGCCACCCCGTCCTCAGGCCCTGGCCCCAAAGCTGGCCGAGCTGGAGGGTTGTTCTAAAGAAGTGACACGTTGTAAAGGCGAGTCACCAGCACTTCTCTGGCCCCCGACCCGCCCTCCGGCCTGCCCGCACCCCCGCCCCGCCGGGCCGCCGAGGCCTGCGGCATGGAACCGGCTGCACATCCCTTTGCGGGGTGGGAACGGCCCCAGCTGCTCATCGGCTTTACCTTAGCCTTGTTTTTTCGGTAGTAATCTACCTAAACATCAAGATGCTTGTCGCTATCTCTAACATTGCTTCGAAGAGGCAGCCCCCTTTATAACCTCAGCTCAAGGCCCAGCTCCTGCCCTCGGGAAACACTGACAAAAGCCAAATTTGACCTTCATCCACTCCGTGTTCTACCACTTCCACCTCTGTGGAAACACCCCGACCAGCCAGCTACAAAATATCCGGCCGGTGCCCGAGGCCTGGGCCGGGCCGGGATGCTCTGAGCACTTCAGACAGGCTTCGGGAGTTGCGTTTGGGCTTCAAATCCCAAACGAGAGGAGGGGAACAGATCAGTCTGAAAACTCCTTATCTTTGCTGTGAGAAAGAGAAAAAACGCGAGGAGTAGAAACAGAGAGGACCAAGAAAGTCACCCTGCGCGACTCCTTATCCCTAAACTAGCTTTGGCAGAGAGGGATGCAGGAAGCAGACTCGGGACCTGAGCCCGAGTCCCTGCCTGCCCCGGCAGAAGGCACTGCTGGTTAGGAAGAGGTGGTTCAAGAAAGCTTTTCAGCAATCCCAGTTTCACCTCGGGGAGAAGAGGGTACCGAGTAGCTCGAGAGCACACTCTGCCTTTGTTTTTATTCCCTTGCCCCATATCCACTTATGGGGAGTTCTTTATTTCAGGACTCCTGAACAATAGGAGGTCAGCCGCCAGACAAGCAATGGTTTGTGCCTAGGTTTGCCTCTCACATTTTGTGACCTAGAGCTACCCTAGGACAAGCAAATCATATGCTTATTTTTAATAGAATATTTCATTCAGGACCTCAAGATTAAGGTATTCCTGTCAGAGAAGCTGTCAGTCACTGACTACTTAGACACCACATTGTAGAAGCCTGGTATCCCTGGTAAAGATGATACATATCATGTAAACCCCATCAACAAGATCAAAGTCTTCTTCTTTAATAGGATCCAATACATGTCAAACCTCATTCCAATCAAATCGTCCGTAAATGAATTCAAGATGAATATGTCATAGAATAATGTGACAGTGCAATCACATGGGGTCAGGGGTTGTTGTTTCAATGAGAGAGTCGTCAAATATTAATTCTAGAACCTCCAAATGAATAGGCATTGAGCAGGATTAGGCAGCTGCTGGTGGGGTGTTCTGTCGCTGATTTGTGTTTATGCAAGTACGTTAAACACTAAGCTGAAAAAAATACAGTCTCCTTTGAACTGTAAAAAGGACATATTTTAACTTACTTGACTTTTCCAGGATGTTTCTGTAAAGTCGTTTTCTTTTCCTCATTACAAGGGGAGTCTTGTGCCTCATTTCCTGACTTTGTTCCTGTTTGGGGAGAGAGGTAGAAAGTTAAGAGCAAAACCATTTGTGTGTGATGTGGAATGAGTAAGGCACCCTATATGTTGAGCATCATGGATTCAAAAAGAAAGGAAAAAAACCCCAAAAAACCCAAAAAACCAACCCATAAAACCAGACCAAAACACAAGTTAAGCAATGAGAGGGGAAGAGAAGCTTTCTCCGAGGGGAAACTGGAGGCTGTCTCCCCAGCAAAGCAGCGCATGTTTTATGGAGTCATGAAGTTTCCATGGCTGATTTAGGGGAAAAAAAAATATGAAAGGACATCTTTTCAGTTCTCCTTTGATCTGACATTCACCTTCTGGCAGGCTATTGTGAGGCAAGTTTTTACCCACTCGGCTATATTGTTTACAGATCCTTCCGTCCCGAAATTAAATTCCGGACTCTCTGCGAGCCTCCAACACAAGTTGTTGTCTCAGCAAGGATTAGTATAGTACCACCCTGGCACTTCTCCCTGCCTATAATTTTCAGCTTGCTCTTTGCTCTCTGCAAGGCAGAACACTGCCACTGCTACAGGCAGAACTTTGCACAGCTTGCTTTGAGCGGCAGCAATAGCTTTGAGAGCAGATCTGGAGCTGGATGCAGTGTCTGAGTCTGAATTTTTGCAGATACCTTCGAAATGCTCAGGATTTTGTTTGTTTGGGTTTTAATACAGAGCAGCACACTAGAATCTGGAATCAGTTACTTAAAATGACGTTGTTATTATTATTATTATTATTATTATTATTATTATTATTATTATTATTATTACACTCGCTATATTATTATTGTTATTCTCGCTACTATTATTATAGGCACTCCAGAGCTAGTAAACAATCTTTACTAAGACAAACACTTGATGTTATTAATTACGAAACTTCATCATCGTATCACAGTCATAATCTTTCATAAATAATTTGATGTCCTCCATATTTTCACTGCTGTGATGAAAATTACTGCCAGAACTTCAGTAATCCCTTAGGAATTTAAATTCCTAGTCAACTTCCATTCATTCTCGCACTTTTCCCAAGTCAGAGCGGCCAACATTGCCCCAGTAGTGAGAGGTTTGCAGGAGTTGTGCTTTATGGTTAGGGTGGGAGGCTGGAGGAGTGCTCAGTTCCCAAGTGTTCGCCAAAACTTGTTGAAACTGGACAAAAAAAATCGCTGCATTTAATATTTCAAATGGTTACCAGATGACAAAAAGGAAGGCAAAACAGTTCTGCGTTTCAGTGTAAATATTGGCTAAAACTCTGGCTCGACCTCGCGCGCTTTTCTAGTCTGCACTGCGCCGTCGGCGGAGCAGGAAGGTGAGGATGTCCCCTTGCCCGAAGTGTTGGGATGTCGGGCGCTAGTGTGGGGTACAGTTCCCCCCCGGTGTCGCTGGGGCTGCGATGGGAC
>NW_005054465.1:591765-594505 GCF_000277835.1 Geospiza fortis
CGGGACCCTGCCCCACGTGGGCGAGGGGCAGCCGAGGCGCTGCCCATCCCCCACCGCAAGGTTCCAGCCCTTCCTCCCGGGGTGGCCAAGCCTGCTCCCGACGACCCCCCCGACGACAGGGAGCTCTCGTCCAGCCCCTGGGACAGGCGGGGGTGTTTAGCCACCAGCCCGGGCTGCACAGGCACCCCCTACACCCAGGCACTTACCCCTGCGACCTGTTGAAGGTTTCCCCTCATTTCTGAACTGGCGAAAATAAAAGTGGGGGTGGAGGGGAAGGGAAAAGAAAGAAAGAATGAAAGAAGAAAACAATAACCCCCCCCTAAGAACCCACCACCTCTTTGGCGCTTGCATCGAGGCGGTCATCCTTCATTTCTTCTTTTCTTGCTTTCTGGAAGCAGTTAGGGAATGTATGATGAAGCAGAAATGAGCCGTCAGGATGATATTTTAATGGCTTATATGTCACGTTGGTGCATGTGGCTTTGAACTGGAGCAGCTTTCGTTTCCTGCAGAGAGCGCACCGCAAATCCCACTTGATAACTTCTACAACCCACAACATTTTTTTTTACATTCACTCTTACACTGTATATTTAGATACGCTTCCTAAAAATACCTTCTCGTCTGCCTTCTCGTACATTTTGCACCGACCTGGAATGATCACTGGTTTCCCCTTGCACTGGGAGGCAGGCTAGCACTGAACTACCCAACTTTGTAGCTCTCCGAATGCCATCGCCCAGCACACTTCACAATAAGGCTGATAACTCTGTCCTTCGCTTAATTTTAGCACCAAATACAGAAAGTAGAGCAACACCCGCCTTAAGACTGTGTCCACACCCAGGCGCTCCCTAGAGCGGGTATACCTGTTGCTCTGAGCTATTGCAATTCCATCAAATAGATTCCGTAGAATAAACGCAAACGTGTAGATTCAGCTCACTATTATTCTAAAATAAAAACCCCAAACCCACCAAACCCTGTAAAGCCTCCCGAGATGCAAGGAAAATTACATAGCAGATCTGCTTTGAAAGCTATCTCCTGCACCGAGCACAGGCACACTGCGTCTGCAGATAAACTGCAGCGAAACATTCCGTCAAGGCGTATCAAAGTTTATTTATTGTCGTTGATGTTTGTTTGTTTGTTTTCTAGCCGCAATGGCCATTTTATATCTCTCAAAATGAGGCAGTTCTCGCCCGAGAAGGGTTCTCGCAGCAGCGCTGCCTGTCCGACTCCTCAGTACCTGCGCTGCGGATTGCTTACCAGCGGCTATAATTAGAGAGGATGAGTTTAAAGTTTCTTTGTTTGGAACTAGGAATTGGAGGGGCTCGGATTGAGCTGCGAAGGAGGCAAGTGAAGGGCTGAACAAAGGCGAAATGTATGGAGTCTGACTCTTAGCGAGCTTTTGGTGTTTTCGTTACTAGAAAATAATTAGAGCTAATGAATATGCAGGCGAGCGAGTAAATAAATAATTTGCCAGTTTTATATTTGTACGCACATGGGCACATACGTAAGTGTATCTATACATACACACACAAAGACGTCTATATTTTAAAGTTTCTTGAGATATATTTTTTTTAAGAGCCGAAGCATCGTTTAAAATATTGTACAAATGTTGTTTAGCTTAATTGATTAAGCCACTAAGGTTTTCTGCTTTTAAATACCATACTTATACATTTCAACAATCATTTTAATATATAGTCAATGGCTCTTTGTAGCGGGAACAAAAAAGAACTATCCACAGTTTTTCAATTGACTTTGAGCTGGGCAAAGACAGGTTAATCGAGGGTTGCATCTAGAAAACAACCAAGTGTTGTATGTTTGCACTGAATCCAAATGTCTGCATTTTTCTAACTAAATCAAAGGGAGTGTTATTTCTTTTTCTGCTCACTCATCTGAAGGTAAGTAAATTTTCTCTGGCGATCAAAAGCCTGGTCAGCAACAAAGACACCGCCTGCTTTTTCCACCGTCCTGGTGTGGCAAGTTGAGGAATTTCAATAACTGTGACAAGGGTGACTGATTTGTGAACTAGAAAAGGTTTGAATGTCAGAAAATTTACATTGCTCCTATCGAGGACTTAAAATAAATTTCCTTCCCCCCCCCGCCAAAAAAAAAAAAAGAAAAGAAAGAGAGAGAGAGAAAAGTAACCGTGAGTTACATGCAGTAGGAGGAGAAATAATGTAGGTTTGGAAAATTTACAGTTTTACCTGAATGAGAGAGACTCCGTAAAAGAGAGAGCAAGCGACAGCAAGAGAAAATGTGAGCGAGAGAGAAAAGAGAAAGAAAATAACAAAAAAAGGAGGCTAAACAACAACAACAAAATTAGAAAGTTAAGAGTGCTCACCCACCTGCGTTTTGATGGGTGCAGAAAACAAGATTTATTTCAGAAACCTGATGGAGGGATAGAGTCAGCTATACAGAGAAATCACGCCTGGTGTTTAAAAATTAGATCAAGAGCACCCAGCACCTACTCTCGGAGAGCTTCAGTTTTAAAAAAGAAGAAAGCCCCTTCAAAAGACGCGAATCCCTATAGGACTTCTCTTTCCAAAGCCTAAAAAGTTGCTCAGCGATCTTAAAAATTCAGGATCACCACGAAATAATCATAACCTTCATTATCAGAGTGCTGGAGACAGAGGGACAGAGAGAGGGAGAGCGGGGGACAAAATAACCCTAATAATAGATTTTTTTTTTTTTTCCTTAGCGTACACATACACACAAAAAGATGCGCTGGAAATATTTTCGTGGGGGCAAA
>NW_005054465.1:594530-594774 GCF_000277835.1 Geospiza fortis
CGGGGCCGGGGGCAGCGACGCGGGGAAGGGGGAGCCGGCGCCGGCCAATGCGCGCCCACGTCCGCCCGCACGGCGCTCCGCCCCCGGCTCCCATTCATCAAGGGGGGGGACGGTGTCGTCTTTTCAATTCATTTATCTGCAGGAATGATTGCCGCTATCAGTCTCGCGTTCACCGCCCGGCTGAGGAGGTGAAAGTTTCTCCCCAGGAAGATAAACCGCAAAAGACAATATTGTGCATGATTTG
>NW_005054465.1:595812-597844 GCF_000277835.1 Geospiza fortis
AGCCTCTTCGCCTCCGCTGCCGGCAGCTTCGCCGGACCCCACGGACACACAGATGCCGCGGGACATATACTTTTCCCGGGGCTGCACGAACAAGCCACCAGCCACGCTTCGCCTAACGTGGTGAACGGGCAGATGCGCCTGGGCTTCTCCGGAGACATGTACGGCCGACCCGACCAGTACGGCCAGGTCACCAGCCCCCGCTCCGAGCACTACGCCTCGACCCAGCTGCACGGCTACGGCCACATGAACATGAACATGGCAGCCCACCACGGGGCAGGGGCCTTCTTTCGTTACATGAGGCAGCCCATCAAACAGGAACTCATCTGTAAGTGGATTGAGCCCGAGCAATTGTCAAACCCCAAAAAGTCCTGCAACAAAACTTTCAGCACGATGCACGAGCTGGTGACTCATGTCACGGTGGAGCACGTTGGAGGACCCGAGCAGTCCAATCACATATGTTTCTGGGAAGAGTGTCCGAGAGAAGGGAAACCTTTCAAGGCCAAATATAAACTTGTAAATCACATCAGAGTCCACACAGGTGAAAAACCTTTCCCCTGCCCTTTCCCAGGCTGTGGCAAAGTGTTTGCCAGATCAGAGAATCTCAAAATACACAAAAGAACTCATACAGGTCAGTATGTAAAGCTCTCTTTACTCTCTTTCTCTCTGTTATTCCGTGTACTGATTTGCTTTTTCTTTCTTTTTTTTTTTTTTTAATGTATCCTTTGAGTTGTTATTGAATGCACGCCAAGTACTTCTGGAAAATAAATTCTCAGATTTGTTTGCTTTCCGGGAGAGGCCGGCTCGGAGCTCCGCTGCAAAACGGGCTCGGTCACAGCCACGCCAGCAGCAGCAACAAAAAGAAAATGATCCCTGCCGAGGCAGAAGGGGAGGACGGCAGGGTTTGCTGCTGGGATTGTTAGGGCGGAGGGGGTGGGGTGGGGGATCGCAGCAACCTGTCCTGTTTAAATTTATAGGTTTTAATTAATTGTTGTTCGGCAGTTTTGGCTGTGGCACGATGAGAAATAGTGCTAAATGTTGTAGGCAGCTCATTCGTCTCCTCTCTGCAATTCAGGGCTTGGTAAATATTTAATTCCGTTGAGCGATATTAAACAAACCGAGCCCGGCGCGTTACTGTGTTATTGTTGTGCGGAGGGGAAGCGCCGGTACTCCTGAGAACTTTTTCCTTCGTGGGAGGTGGGAATGCAGCAGCCTCTGGCCGAGAGAGCGATCTCCCCTTGCTCCCACCCCCGAACGCTGAAAGCCAGAGCCGCTTTCCCTAGCGCTTTTGCCGAGGGTTTGTGGAGCTGCCCTCTCGCTGATTTCCCGGACAGGATAATTTTCAATATTGCAAGAAAATATGGGGGAGGGGGCTGGGGGGGTGAGAGAGTAAAGTATTACGAGAACGAGCTATAAAATCGGAAACCAGACGCTGAGGATCGTGTTTAATATCCCACCACGCCTGCTCTCTCGCTCGGAGCGTTGTGAAGAGGGAGAGGTGCCCGGGACTGGGGTTGAAAGGAAACTCGCCCCTCCAAAGGAAAGGGGCGAAAAAAAAAAAGTTATTTAGCTCCCCTGCTCTCCGAAACGGGCCCTCTGCGGAGTCTGAGGTCCGGAAAGGATAGAGACTAGAAGCAAGGTTTTGGGATTCGAGCCGCGCTGAAGTTAGAAAGTTGCAAGTGTTTGAAATGGAGCCCTGGGCTCCGTCCGGCGGTGCGGTGACAATGAGCGATCCAGCCGGCCCTGCTTAATCAGATCCCTTTCCCCCCCCCTCCCCCTTCCCTCTGCAATAGGTGAAAAACCATTTAAGTGTGAGTTCGAGGGCTGTGACAGGCGCTTTGCAAACAGCAGCGACCGCAAAAAGCACATGCATGTGCACACTTCCGACAAGCCCTATCTCTGCAAAATGTGCGACAAGTCCTACACGCACCCCAGCTCCCTCCGAAAGCACATGAAGGTAAATGGAGGGCGCCTGGCCTGCCCGGGCGGAGGGCGGCGGGGCCGGCGCGGCCGTGCCTGCGGGCGGAGCGCGGCC
>NW_005054465.1:598080-599020 GCF_000277835.1 Geospiza fortis
GAGCCGGGGAGCCCCGCAGGAGAGCCCGAGCCCGGGGCCCGCTGCTGGGTCCCCGGGGCTGGCGCATCCCCAGGCCGAGGCCTCCGTCCGCCGCCGCTTCTATCTCTGCCCGGGTTTTCTCTTGCAGGTCCATGAATCATCCTCGCAGGGGTCCCAGCCTTCTCCCGCCGCCAGCTCAGGCTACGAGTCCTCCACCCCTCCAACCATCGTGTCTCCATCCACAGAAAACCAGACTGCCAGCTCCTTATCCCCTTCCTCCTCCGCAGTCCATCACACGTCCAGCCACAGCACGCTTACATCAAATTTTAACGAATGGTACGTCTAAAACGCTAAAACAAAACAACAACAACAACAAAACACAAACCGAAACAAAAAAAAAGCCCCAAGCGAGCAAACAAATATCCTATTTAAAGACTCCAAAATAATGGACACTCTGAAATCAAAATTGAAATGAGCAAACAAAAATAAAATGCTGCCAGTAGACCCAGGACTGAGTAAAATGAAGACTTAATTTTTAAAAATATTTTTCTTTTTTTTTGTCCTCCATTATTTCTCTCTCTCTCTCTCTTTTTTTTTTTTTTTATTTTTTCTTTTTTTTTTTTTTTTTTAATTTTTCCTTTTTTTTTTCTTTTATTTTTTTTTCCTGACTGTTCTGCTCTGTTCCAAGGCTTGGTAGGCGAAGGGGTTAGTAGAATGCATAAGAAGACAAGGTTACCAGGGCAAATGCCAACTGTGTAGGGCTTCACTGGAAACCACTGATTAGAGATCGCCAACTGCATGTCTGCTCGGGCAGCGGCCTTCCCCCCATCCCCTCTTGTAAATACAGAATTATTAGCATCAAAAACAAAACGACAAAAAAAGTGTACTGTTTGATTTTGTAAATAGTTATATCGCAAGTTGAATAAGGGGATCTGTGGATTTGTGGTCTTTGCATATATGT
>NW_005054465.1:599088-603077 GCF_000277835.1 Geospiza fortis
GGGGGGCGGAGGTGGTGGGGGGGCAGAGGGAAGAGGTAGAAATTCAACTATTTGTACTGAATGGCAAGAATGTTCTAGTAAATGTGTATCAAAATGTGAATTACTTTGTATTATTACAGTCTAAACGTCGATCTAACAGAATATTATTGGTATTAATGTGCTTTTTTGTATAAAGTGCAACATTTCGTCCCAAAGTCCAGTCTAAGTAGTGCAGTAAAATGTTGTTACACGTCCTGTCAAGAAATTCGTATAGTGAAAGCCTGGATCTGCGTGTCAAACTGTTACATTTGTTTATGTAAAGTGATATTAAAAAAAAAAAGATATAAACTATATCTGTCCGTTGCTTTTGGCAAATACAAGAACATAATGTATATAAATCCTAATTTCCATATTTATCCGCATGTAAAGGTCCGGTTATACCTGTTACAAGATATTCAATATTTATGGCTAGAAGAATTGGTATGTAAAATTTAGTTTACAGAACTGTTTGGTAACATTTCGTACCTTATTAAAGATTCTTAAATCCCAAGAATTGTGGTAGGAATTCTTATTCACTAAGTCAACCTGCTGCAACTCCTTCTAGCTTTAGGATATTAGAATAAAACTGTCCCAGTTTTTCACTGCTTTCCATTATGTCATCACTAAAGCAGCGAAGGTGATATAAATGTGATAAATGAAAGGATCCCTGCTGGCATTACTATAGTGTGTAATTAGTATTTATATCAAAATTTATGAAACAAATTTTCGGCCGCAGTATAATTTAAATGACCTTTGCAGACATAGAATAACAACCATAAAAATAACAGAAATAGATTGCATATGCTACATAAATATTAATGTGGGGAATTGTTACACGAGAAGTGCTGCATTCCAGTCCAACACTGTCCATGAATCTGCATAGACTGGGTCCCTAAATTAAATTAATTCGGATAACATATATTAGGAGGTTTAAAACAGAGGAGATTTCGGTTGCTATTTTAATTTAAGGCATTTATGACCATAACTAATTCTTAGGCAGTGGATTCATGAGTTTCCTTGGGCCTTTTACTCCAGGAAGTACAGCACTGTTTCACGAAGGCCGTTGTTGTTGTTGTTGTGTGTATTTCTATTTGATTTTTTTCTTCTTTTTTTTTTCTTTGCTGATATTCCTTAAAACGTGATGTTAATTTAAATCAATTACTTCTTATGCTATGTTATTATTATTACTATAATTTTGCTAGTGTTAATAGCTTTCTAAAAAAAATAAATGTAGGGCATAAGAATTATTTTATGTAATTTGATTATCTTTCTATCTCTTTTATTTATTTCTCATTTACTTAAGAAATTCGTTCCATTGGCTGGCGTTGATACAGTAAATTTGTAAATGAGAAGACAATATAAAAAATCTAAATTACTTGTGCTTAATGACTGTAGCAGAACGCCTTTTCTCTAAATCAGATTGTCTTTCTTGCAGTTTAGTTTGATAGATTTGCAAGCTGTACTGCTTCCACTAACTTAGCTACGGTTGTTGGAACTGTTGGGCTTTGTTCCTGGTTGTAGCTTGCATGATCGCCCCATTAAGCAGACAACATATCAACAGACAACACAAATCATGAGGTTGGCTAAAGCTGCGAGGGCTTGTGATATGTCATAGAGTGAATTGCACAAACTGACCTTCCAGTAGACCAAGATGACACTTTAACAGCTTCTTTAGAGAAATATTATGTGTACAGCGAGTCAATAGCCATATTAACCGCTCGGGGGGCGGGGGTGCGGGGGAAGCCGCTCTCCCCTCCATCAGTGCGGGCACTCCGCAGCCCCGGCGCTAACCCGCCCAGAGCACAGCCCTGCCTCTCAGCAGCCCTCCGCAAGGATATTCCTTTGTCCGCAACATTTGGGGATCTCCCTCGGAGAGACTTTCCACTGCCCGAGAGCATACGCCTCACCCCCCACCCCTTAAAAAAAAAAAAAGAAAAAGAAAAAAAAAAGAGAGAGTTTGTCTTGCTCATCCCAATCCCTACTCCTGCCAGTTCGGCATCGCCGCCTGCTCCCTGCAGCACCCGTGGGAAGGCTTCGCTTTAACTTTACTTTCTACAAAATGTTATTATTGTAAGGCTAATACCAGTTTTCAATGAAAAGAGCGCCACCTTGCAGGGTTTGGCGAGATAGGAAAAGTTGGAGCCCGGTGGGACCGGGGCAGAAAGTGTTGGGACTTGAGGAAATGTAGCCCACCGGGCAAAAGAGCCAGGAGGAAAAGTGTTTCATGCGCCGAAAATGTTGCTTTGTTGCGAATCTTTCAGGGTAACAGGCGATTTTACCGGGCATCGTTTATAAAAAATGTAACCTGGGCGTATCTAAGAAAAAAGGAATCGTTGAGCTCGTCTGAGCCCCCCATCTGTAACGTAAACCCGGAGAAACGTGGTGAGGGTGAGATATTTTAAAGATGCGTATTGCAACTTTCTTTGAACTTGTGTAAAGTCCCTAGTGGTCGCTTAACACAGATCTGTTACTTGTGTGTGTTGGAACACTTGGCTAATGAGTATTCTTTTAAACTTTCAGTCTGAGGTTTGTTTGAGCGTCCTACAGCAGAAAGGATGATTCTAATGTTGTTGCTGCTGCTGCTGTAGGTTTTTTATCGGGGCTGAGGGGGAACTGTGCGATACTGGTTGATCTCCATCCCGTGTATGTTCTGAATTAGCGACGATCACTGGGGCTGGAATTGTTAATGCTGAATTCAAGTCCACGCCATGCTGGTGCTTGTGCTGTTCGCTTGGCTCTGGAGAGGGGAGCAGTGCTTTGAAATCCCCGGCAGAGATGTTTTTCAGGCAGAGAGGTTGTGAGGTTTCTCCCGGGGGTTTCTGTGCTGTTTTAGTCCCTAAAGTGAACTTTCCTCTAGCAAGGCTCCCTTTGCGGATTTATTCACGAAGGCTTGCGAGGAGAAGCACCGACCCCAGCTCTCCAGCCTCAACGGGGGCCAACACTTTCTTTCCGATGTCTGGCTCTGGAGACGGTGTCGCGGTACTTTTCCTGCGTGGGAAAAGTAGATTTCGCAGCCCACGGCAGGCCGTGCCGACAGCCCCGCGCCGCTCCGCGCTGCCTGCTCCGGGCTAGACCAAACGCTTAGGCCCGATGTCTGCCGTCCGCAGTCTCCCGCGCCCGCGGAGGCTCCCGCCGCCGCGGGGGAGTGTTTGAAGATACCCAAAGCAGGACGGTAGTGCCGGTGGGGAGAGTGCAGGAGGCTGTTCGGCTGGGTGTGTGGAGGGCTGTGTGTGCTGGCCCCTCTCGGGTGGCAACCCCCGGCCGTGCTTGTGCCGTTTGCACGCAGAAAGTTAAATGCAAAACAATAATCAGGCGCTTCCACTTCCCCCGCCAAAGACTCGCCTTTCAGGTCGCTTTAATGGTTTGTGAGTGATCGCTTGAATTTATTAAGAGGCAAGTCCGGCATTCATAAGGCAAAGTTAGCTTCTATAGTCCAGACACTGTTTGAAATGGGGACACCCGCTCCGCGCTGGCCTCGTCTGGTTATCGCCCTTCTTTTAGCCGTGAGGAAGCAGCAGTCCCCGCACTGATGCACGGAGCATCGACGTTTTTATTTACTGCTTTTCTGGCCACGCTAGTAAACGGTTCTGACTTTATGGGTTTTCCTGTGTCCAGAACCCTCTCTCCTCTCCCAGCAGCTTTCCCGGGGCCGCAGGAGCCCCGGCGCGGCCGGCGCGGAGCCAGAGCCCCGCTGCAAGCCCGCTTCCAGCAGGCAGGATGGGCATGGAGATCCACTCTGGAAAGGGCAGAGTATGTCGAGTGACCTGTCGCTAAAAGAACCCGCTTGCGTTTTGCCCCTGGAGCTCAGAGGGAGAGGAATTCGTGAGCGGTACGCCCACGAAGGAGGCCGCGCAGGTACCAGGCACACCGTGCATCACCATCACAAAGTTCCCATCTGCGTTGCACACGCACGCACCTCGTTCGCACCCGCAGCACGCCCGCCAAGCTGCCCTTGCTGTTCCCGCCCGTGG
>NW_005054465.1:603632-603969 GCF_000277835.1 Geospiza fortis
CAGCCCACGGGACACGCGGTCACTGCCGTAGATGCACACAAGCTCACCGAAATCACCGTTCGCGTTGCTGATTGTATTACAAATATGTCCGTATCTGTACATTATCTCTCTCTCTATCTACATTTGTACGTAAAGGAAGAACGGTGTTTCTAGAAGGACATACGTTCATGTGTTTACACGGAAGTACATTTTTGAAGGCTCGCAGAATCTCAATTCAAATGTTCTGTGCAGTGGGTGACATTTGTAACAGAATGGGTGTAATTTCCAAATTCACCCGGAAAGATTAATAATTGAGATTTCTGTTTTGAATGGGGGGCAGGTCTGATTTCCTGAACCT
>NW_005054465.1:603979-605743 GCF_000277835.1 Geospiza fortis
AAGGTGGATTCCATTTCCTCGCAAAGGTACTGCGTTTTAGGGAGCATTGTTTATTAAAAATGGCCGAGGTTTTTATTTTGTATCAATTTTTTTCCCCTGCTGCGGACGTCTATGGGTCAGATTTGGTTCATCTTCGATAACATGAAACACGATCCTGTGAAGAGAAGGGGCTATTTTTATCATGCAGCTGGAAGCTGTCATCAATTCGTAACATTTATTTCGGCTTTAGAACGATAGTATAAAATAGCATGAAGTTTCCAGATGACGCCCGTACTGCAGACAGGATTTTTCAAGTATAATAAATCAAATTAATTACCTTTTAGATATATACGATCATACTACCTCTCTATGAAACTGCTATTAAAAAAATGCTCGGTGTGTGCATCTGTGATTGTGCATGTGTTTACATCTGGGGACCCAAACACAGAATTAGCTGTCTGGGGTAGCTGCAGCGAGGGTGCAGGATCAATGTGGCACGCTCAAGTCCGAGTCCTCACACTCTGCTTGTCTAGACCTGGGCACGGTTTTGCTTAGCAAAAAACTGAAAGTTGTGTTCTGGCACGGGGCAGAACTGTAAGATCCTTTAGTACCCTTTTCACTTCCAAAAATCCCGTGAGGAAATATGACCAAAGAGTGAAGAAAAAGTAAGCCCGGGAAAATACTCCCACATCAGCAAGCTTCCCCCCGCCAGGCCATGTGTTTTGTGCTTGATGTTGCCTCTTTGGGGGCCGGGGGGCAGCCGGGACGTTCAGGACTGACCACCTGGGGACGGTTCCTGGAAACCGCGGCTGTGCGTGGGGGCGGTGCGTGTCACTGGGGTGTGTGTGTGTTTGTGTGAGCGCTCTGTGCGTGTCACTGGGGTGTGTGTGTTTGTGTGAGTGCTCTGTGTGTGAGTCCTGTGTGTGAGAGTGCTCTGTGCGTGTCACTGGGGTGTGTGTGTTTGTGTGAGTGCTCTGTGTGTGAGTACCGTGTGTATGAGTGCTCTGTGTGTGAGTGCCGTGTGTGTGAGTGCTCTGTGCGTGTCAGTGGGGCGTGCATGTCAGTGGGGTTGTGTGTGAGTGGGGTGTGTGTGTGCTTGTGTGAGCGCTCTGTGTGCGAGTGCCATGTGTGTGAGCGCCCTGCGAGTCAGTGTGAATGCTCTGTTGAGTGTGAGCACTCTGTAAGTGTGAGTGCTCTGTGAGTGTGAGTGCTCTGTGCATGTCACTGGGGTGTGTGGGTCACTGGGGTGTGTGTGTCACTGGGGGGTGTGTGTGTTTGTGTGAGCGCTCTGTGTGTGAGTGCCGTGTGTGTGAGCGCTCTGCCAGTGAATGTGAGTGCTCTGTGCGTGTCAGTGGGGTGTGTGTGTGTTTGGGTGAGTGCTCTGTGTGTGAGCGCTCTGTGAGTGAGTGTGAGCACTCTGTGAGTGTGAGTACTCCGTGTGCGTCAGTGGGGTGTGTGCGTTAGTGGAGTGTGTGTGTGTTTGGGTGAGAGTGCTCTGTGTGTGAGCGCTCTGTGAGTGTGAGCGGGGTGTGCGTGTGTTTGTGCGAGCACTCTGTGCGTGTGTGAGCTGTGCGTGAATGATGTGGATGCATGTGTGCATCTGCACGCGTGTGATGCGTGTGTGAGTGCTGTGTGAGCGTGTGAGCGCTCCGTACGAGTCCCGTGTGTGCGATGCGAGTGTCTGGCTGTGTCTGTCTGTCTGTCTGTCTGTGTGTATGTCTGTCTGTCTGCGTGCGTGTGTGTGTGAGGGCCCGCCGAGCGCCCCGGCGGCAGCCCCGGCGGCGC
>NW_005054465.1:605892-608586 GCF_000277835.1 Geospiza fortis
CCCCGCCGCGCCGAACCCCTGTCCCGCAGCCCGGGCGCTCTCAGCCTCCCCTGCACGCTGGGCAAACGCGACCTCCCTCCTGTACCGGGCTCTTCAGCCACCCGCGGCCCCCTCCCCACAGCCGTTCTCAGCGCCGGGGGTCGCCGGCCGAGTGGCATTTCGTGGGCTGATGTGTCAAAACGCGACGGGTACAGTCACCAGAAGAGAACCGTCTCTGGGGAAGGGAGAAAGGTTCTTGTAATGGATGCCTTTCTGTCTCGCTCCTCTTAAGAAAACCTCATCATACTGTATGGCCCATCATATTTTATTGCTGATATATCGACATTGCATGATAGATCCGAGGAAGAAACGCAGGCTCTAGGCATTTATTCCTTTGTAGGTTGTAGGTTTTTAATTTGTAGATTTTTTTTAAACAAATAGTAGCAATTCCCAATACTCATTGTTCAGCGGCACAAAGTGATTTTAAAGCCTTTTGTAGGGTGGCAAAATAACATCCCAAAATATCAGAAATGTGCTTCTGTATCTTGGTAATGACATGGATTTTTCTTTCCCCCGAGCCCGGTGGGAGCGGGCAGGATGGAGGCAGGAGCCCTCGGAACCCGCGCGGGCTCCCGGGCACACCCGGGCGCTTGACCCAGCCCGAGCACGGCCGCGTCCACACGGCCCGGCCCGGCACACACGAAGATCCCAGAAAGGCCCTTCCGGGTGGAGCCAGGCGGGCTGGAAATCGCCCAGCGGCAATTCCCACTCCATAGCCTCTCTCTCCCTCTTCCCCCTCCGCCATAGCCCACCTCTCTCCATCGCCCCCTCTCCCCTCCCTGCCCGGCGCTGCAGACGAACGCGCCCATAGGTGTGTGCTCCTGGGCTGGGTTGTGGAACCCTCTCCGGCCGACACCTGGAGCGTCTGTGTCCCCCTCCCCGCAAGGCTGAGCTTCCCTGCACGCCCCAGCCGACTACAAGGGGCAACAATAAAGCCCATGTCCATCACGTCGTCTTTTCATTTCAGAAAGGGCAGATCCTGACCTCGGTTCCCCAAGTGGAAGCTTGTCTTGGGCACTCACTGTTGTCACCATTTGTTCCAACATTTAAGTAGATGCGTATTCATACACATTTCCCCCCTATTTTCCATCCAGGCTTTTTCTTTCTTCCATTTTCCCCCTCAGCCGAAGGGGAAGCTCCCCGGTAATTGCGGGGGCAGGAGAGCGGCGTTCAGGGGGACAGTGGCACCCGGGCACACACCTGAACCACATGCCCACGCCTTCGCGTGGGAATCCGCTCCCATCAGTTAGCTCCCAGGAAAACTGTTGATCTCTAAGTGTGAGCCTGAACCTTTGCATTTAGTGCTCATGGCTGCTTCGTTTCCTCCCTCCCCCCAGCCCTTTCCCCCCGGCTTCGTCCCTCTGTTGTGCTTCCAGGGATATCCAGGTCCCCCCGGTGGGCTGGGGCAGGCGCGGGGCGCGGGCGGCTGCGCCAGGACGGGACCGCGCAGCGCTCGCTGCGGGGGCACAGGAGGGGGACGCGCCCTCGCTTCTCAGCCAACTGGACAAGAATGGGCTCTATTATTATTGTTGTTGTTGCTTTTTCTGTTAGTAATAGTATTGTTATTGTTGTTGTTACTATTATATTAATTTAAAAACTGTCCTTTTGCAACTTGCAAAGAGCCTGTAAATTTACCTTAAACCTGCTTTTTTTTCCTAGCCAATGGTGTCAGGGGCCGGCTAGCCTGTCCCTCCGGAGCTTTAACCCTTGTCGCTAGCTGGAGTGAGTGAGAAGCTGAGGTTTGGCCCTGAGGAGCCGTGTGTGTAGATCTGGCACAGCTTTGCTCCCTCAACTCCTGGATCTTTGTTTTGGTGGCGACCAGGGAGAGCAGGGAGCGCTGTGCTCGCATTTCCCTCTGGCTTTTACACACGCACACACACACACACACAAATCCCCTTTTCCAACTTTCTGCTTTTTGCGCTTCCCTTCCAGTTTTTTCACTTCTCAGACCTACTGGCAGCATTTGCCGAGATCTAGATCCCCGTCGTGGTAAGTGATGCTTTTCTCCATTGCAAAACTCGTTCAGCTCTCGGCTAGCTGTCCCAGGGATGGGTGTAGAAGTTGTATTTGTTTGGAGCAGAATTGCCCAACCCCAGTGGTTTCACGTCAAGCAGCACAGAGTAAAACTATTGTCGTGTATTAACTCTGAATGGGAGCAAACAGACCAAATAATCACTGCTGGCTCCGACAGTAGCACGGCACTAATGTAATTCTTTTTAAGTTTGAAAAGCAACTTTTCTTTTTCTTTTCTTTTTTTTTTTGATTGTTATGGGGGAAACGAGCCTGTGTTTTCGGTTGGAACTTATATATTTACATTACACACCAGATCATAACAAACTATACAAAGAATGCAGCTGCCATATGTGCTTTGTGAACATACAATTATGATTGGGGGGTTCAAGCATTCAACTTAAGTATTGCAGGCACACTGATACCACTCTGCAAAGTTCGTGCAGTACCTGAAAACTCACTCCATCTTTGGGAGAAGGGCTAGACAGACGTTGCATTTATAAAACCTCTCTTTTTTTTTTTTTTAATAAATCAACTTCAGTAAATGCCTCCTGGACGTTTATTTTTAATGTACAGTCTGCAGCTCTGACTGGATCAAATTCACGATTATTCAGATGAGGTTGAATTTGAATAACTTGCTGGTTT
>NW_005054465.1:609041-616590 GCF_000277835.1 Geospiza fortis
GCAGGCGACCGCCGTGCCAGCCCCCGCCCGGGCTGATTAGCTTGTCAGCGTTTATCTCGTTAAGTTGTGCAGGACGGTACTGACGTGACAAGGCACGGGCAAACTCTGGAGAGGGATTAATCTCCAGAAGTTGCTGTCACAAAAAGAGAAAAAAAAAAGGCTGAAAGAAGAGAAGGAATGAGGGTTTCGTATTTTAGGCGATCATTTGTTGAGCATCTGCCGGTACTGCTGCTCTGCTCAGGCTGGCTGGCCGGGAGATCGCTGTTTTAGAGGCAGCGGAGCGTTCTCGTGGCGCAGACTGATGTCCTTTCCCCGCGGGAAGAGGTGAGCGCCGCTCCCGCGCTGCAGCGGGCGGCAGGGGCAGGGGCACGGCAAGGGGCCGATCCTGAGCTCCTCGGGCAAAACTTCCAGCTCAAGCGGGACCCAGTTCTTCCCTCCTCTCTAATGAGTCGCCTCTGCTAATAAATGGTGACTCTACTCAGGTTCCTCAGCGGGTTGCAGCTGAGTCCGAGACAATTTTATCCTATAATTCCAAGACATGTTTTAATAAAACTGTTATAACGTTGACATTTTATTAGGAGACTATTGTTTCCAAATTAATCCTTGATCTATGAAAACGTCTATCCTACCAAACTGGATTCACCTCTGTGCATCCCCTTCTTCATCTACATGCATTTTACTACTAAGAACCTAGCTCTACATTTCCCTGAATCATCAGACCATTAATTTGCTAGGGAGCTAGCTGTTTCACACAGATGGATATGATTCGGAATAAACTCGGAAGAAATGCAAAAACATGTACTTTTCTGTCATATTACTCCTCCCCCCCCTCCTTTTTTTTTTTTCCTTTCCTCTTTAGTTGGTTTGTGTTGAGCAACGCCTTCAGAAACTTCATTATCTAAAAGGCAGACCTAGAGGGCAGGGACTTTGGGAATAGTTCCCTTTTATTCTGAAACTGTCCAAACTCAGAGCAGGGTTGAACATGTCCTCAAATCTGCACCTTCCAGGAAGAAATGAATGATGTGCCAGACACTTCACTTGTAGTCAAAAAAATATAAACCAAATGCTGTGAGGTTCAGAATTCTTTCTCAGGCCTATTTTCTGGGCGTATTTTACAGTCCGAATGTAAAATGGTCCCCTCAGAAGTTGATAAAAAACTCATGCAGATGTTATGGTATATCTTTTGCTCTGTTTTATTTCAAGTAGATTTTACTAACAATTCATATGAAAAGAAAATGGACAGCCAACCTGAGAGGATGCCTTTGCAGGCTGCAGGCCAAGCAAACTCAGACAACCCACGTTAGACATTAAGTTGGACTAGGTGTAATATTTCTGAAAAAAAATCCTGCTTCCCCCTTCTTCCCCTCCTTTCTTCCCCCCCTGCCCCCCATGCAAATAGATAATTTTTGCACTTAAAATTTCACCCTCCTTTGACTTTCTTGAATGGTGAAAGTTTACACCCAGGTCATCATGAAGCGCTGTAACAGACGGTGGTTTGCAGTGGAATTTTAGGTTTTAAGGTATTGCACATAAAAAAAAAATCCCAACAGAGCAAGTGTAGTTTGTGCCTGACATCTAAAAGAGTTATAATCTAGGAAACACCCTGAAAATGTTCATCTGCTGGATAACACAGAGTACTGAATGGAAATATATTTCCACTAGCTCTGTGATACAAATCAAGAAACTTTGTTAATATGTATGATTGAAAAGTCAAGCATTTGTAAATACAATGCCAGCATACAGTACTTGAGGTATTTTTTTCCTACTTATAAAAAGTAAGTGTTTAATTATTCAGGTTCAGATTTTCCTCGTTGTATCTTCCTGCTTTATTGGTATGTTAGGTTTAGGAAGTGGGGTTATAATCCAGGCAGCTACAAATCTAATGTGAGTATCTATGTTTGAATCAAAATCATTATCTTTCACATAGGTGAGTGAAGCAGGTTATACATGCTTACAGCAATTTTTGTGTCAGTCACATTTTCACATTTTTTGATCCTTTTAGATTTTGTTATTTATTTTTATTTACCATTTCTGCTTGCTGCAGGACTTTCACTGAGATGAATATTCCTAATATGAGCATTTATAATCATCTTGTTAGTTTGTTTGAAATACTCAGGATATTTTTTTAAAACTAAAATGAAAATACTTTTAATGCTCTACTACTTTTCTGTTGTGATATTTGTCGGAGTTGTCTAGCCTCCAGGTATGTTTGGTCGATATAAAATGTGGTTCATACTTCCACAGACATTTTTAATCATACAGCAAATTGTTGAATGTTCCCATAAGGAGCAGTGGACAAAGGCTACCAGGAAGGCTGACTACATTAAATTGGCAAAACACATGAGGGTTGAGATAAGGGACTGAACCAAACCACACTGAAATCAATGGGAGACTCCATTGAGTTGGAACAGGCTCAGTGTAAATCACTGTACAGGTACGGCACTTGTCTCTTTCCAGCTCTGGTTTGGTTTATAGTATGTTGTTTACAGGTAACATTCTAGGTTAAAATTATTTACAGGTAACATTCTGGATTAAAATTTATTGATTTATGTCTGGCATAAAAAGGTCAGTGTTTGGATGCAAGTGCAGATAAGAAACCTGGACTGGTATTGCAGAGCTGATGGAAATGACATGCAAATCGCCTTATCCAAGCAAAGGTTGTTTTCAGGATATTTCTTAAATATTGTTCTTTTAGAGAAACGACATATTGTTCTTTTAGCAACTATATAAAAGATTTGGTCAGGTCCTTTCTAGTAATTGTTTTTTCCAGCCACATGACTGAAAGTTAAAAATTGCCCAGATTACCATAGCTATATTCTTCTTTGCCAAGGACTGAAAGCAACGAGGGACCCCTCCTCTCTCCCGCTGCTCTCTCAGCCTTAGCATGGTCCTGCAAATAAAACATAATAATTAATTCACCGCTAATATTGGAACTTGACTGTGAAAAAGCTGTTTTCTGCTAGGAGAATTGAATGCAGTAAACACTGCTACAGCAAATGGAGTGTTTCTGTTGGGATATGCTATAAATGGTGTTTAGTCGGTTCCCACTGGAGCCATAAGTTTAGGATCAGATCCTGCTTAATATCATATTTCTCCTTCTCATGATACTTATTGACTGTAGCAAAAAGCACAGCTATTTAAAAAACCCTGCCCCTTAAAAAAATATATATGGACTATCTTACCTAGAAAATATCGGTAATCGTGGTATCAAGGAATTTCTAATTTTCTGCACACATTTGCAAAGGACTTAGAGACCCCTTTACAAACTTACCCTCATACTTAGATACTCTCTCCTTGTTAGTTCTATTGTGTACTGAAGAATAGCTCATTTAATTAAAAAATCCTAACAGCATGAAATTGTGGAGTGTTGTCAGTAGTTGCAGAGAAAGGGCCAAGTTCTTGTTTTCTTATTCTGGCAAAATTTCCAATTGGTGCTATGTTCTTTATGAAGCTTGGGTATATATTTCAAGACCCCACCAGTAATAAAGAAAATTGTTTTACTCTTGCTTAAGCATTTTCCTGCTGGCTGATGGTAGCAATCAGAAAACTGCATGCTCCTAGTTTTTTTTTGTCATAAACGAGGAAGTGTTAAAATGAAATCCTAAATGTTTCGAAAAGCTGTAAACAACTCACTTCTGATATGAATCTGTGCAGGAACAATCTGTCCATCCTCTTCCAAGAAGGACTTTGAGTTAAAATATAGGATACCTTCTGCAGCCTTTTAACTTTTGCCCAGTCAAAGCTGTCATTAGTTAAAATATTATTTCTACCTGTAAAAGTAAAAGGAAGAGGCTTTACAATCCAGATCTGTTTATACTCTGTAGGTTGAGAAAAAACCCAAAGTTTCCCCTCTGCCATGCCCAAATAAACAATGACCCTATTTTCAAGTTCTGCTCAATAAGTGTGTTAAATGCAGAAAGTATTTTGAGTAAATGTTATGCAGCTGTTTGGTCCCTTGCAATTCCTGTGGTGTCGTGTCTGCCTGTGTTCTGTGTACTGCTATGGATACTGCAAGTGGACCCTGCTATTTCTGATACATCTTGTCAGATTTTCTATAAGTCTACAAGTTTTGTTCCAAGTAGATGAAAATAATGAAACATTATAAATATTAGATGGTCTTGCTCCAGTGTGTGATGCTGTAAATCTCTGGAGATTTACAAAGAGACAGTGACAACACAAAAGCAATTACACACGATACCACTTTATGAGCTAATTCTATAAAGCAGCATCTCAGCTGTGCACTGACAATGATTTTTCATGGCAACTTTTGGAATGTCCGATGGAACCTTTTAATAGATTAATTATATGCTCATCCCAAAATAAATTTGCACGTGGCTACAATTAAACAAAAGGCCTGCCCCTGCTTCAGGAGTTTTTCCTGAGAAGGAGCCCAGGGCAGACCCAGTTGTTTCAGGGCTCAAATGGAAAAGCTGCGATGCTGTGATAATCTGCCAGGACGCTCTGCTCTGCTGTGCACCACCACCGTATGTGCCCCTGAGAGCCCTCCGCACCATCCACTGGTCTCTAAAGATTCCAGGCTAGTGAAGGAGAAATATTTCTTCTCTTTTGCTTCAACAGGTGACTTTGAAATGACCTATGAATTCTTCCACTTCTGTCAAGCTGAGATCAATAGCTAGCGTCGTTCTAGGAAAATACATGTAGGTATTTTCTCAAGGCATGCTAATTTAAAAAATAAGATCTGGAAAAACACTTGTAGTGTTAGAGGATTCAAAGACTAGTCAGAAAAAAAACAACTTTGGAATTGTTATAGCAGCTGCTATAATCTATTATGTAAATCATCTGGGAATTAAACCAAAATATTTTGTGAGATAGTTTTTGTCAAATAATAAATATGCTATCATTTAGACTTAATGTTTTTCTAGAGGTGTTATTGTTATGTGATGAAAGTGAAACCTCAGAGTACTCTTATTTTGACTGATGAGGATTTAATATTTATTTATAGCCGTGCCAATGATAACACCCATATATCTGTTCAAGAGAACATGTGTTTCTCAAAATTGGGTGTTGGAATTAACACTGTTGATCCATACCAAGTTATATTTGTCTTCTAGGTGTCACCTACATATTCTCACCAAATTTAATCAGAGACACTAAAAGATAAAAATATGTGAAAAGAAACCCCAAAAGGCATAAGTGCCTTTGGCCACAATATTACTTATTTTAATGTTCATTTATACCACCTTAAGCCTCTCTGTAGAAATTCGGTGGTCACTTTTCATTGCCTGGGTGTTGTAAACTGGCTTTTATAAGAACAAGAATCAGAGCCTTTAATTCATTTTACCCTTCTGTAAAGGGGTGCAGTTGGGACATGTCAGATCATCAGCCTGTTGACTAAAGTACAGTGTGATTTCACTAATGACTTGGATGCATACTGCAGATTACCACATTTTGCAAATTAGTGAGTAACCAAACACCATAAAAATCAAGGATACTGCATAATGAAATATACTTTATTCATTTATTTTTACAACCATATATTAGTTTTAATTATTTGCGTTAGCAATTCACTGGAAGCTGGAACATGGAGCTATAGAATGTGTTTCCTCTAAAAATTGTATTTGAATATCCAAAGCCCCTGTTGTAGCACTCTGATATACAATATTTTTTGAGAAGATGGGTGAGCACCTCTTCCTTGAGTGGGGAACGTTGTTTCAGGGAAAATCCCTAAGAAGGCTGTGAGTTCTCAGGGCCAGCCTCATCCATCCTGGTGGAGATGCTGGGGAGGGCTGGCTGTCACCTTGGGAAGGTCGCTGCAGCTGGGCTTGTTGCTGCTCTCTTCTGGCTTTCAAAGAGCTGAGGAAGAGAGAGAAACTCACGTTGGCCAGGGTAGAGCAGAAGCCTGACTTGAGTGTCCTTGGCCACCCACTGGAAGAAACCTCTCTCTTCTGCTCCTTTATTCCACTCCTTCCTCTTCCTTTCCTGCTCCACACATCAGGCCCAGACATGAAGAACACCAAACTGTATGTATCACCCCTTGTTTATGGTGTAATATGTAGTGATGGATCAGGGAATGGAAACTTCTCTATTAGGTGCCTGTAGCCTACAAGGAGGATTTATTCCTGGGCTCCCCCTCGAGATGTTCACCTCCAGCACCAGCAGCTGCCTGCTGCCTGCCTGGGCAGAAACCACTCCTTTCATATCTGCAGGATGAACTTCTGTTTCTCCTGAGCTAGTCTGGGCCTCTGGCATGGAGAAAAACATCCCCTCAGGGTCTTAATTTCTTGCCATTCCTTTAAGAAAAGTACTGATTTTTAGAACTGTCACAGTAAATATTTTGTGCATGTATAAAACCTATCTGCAACATGTGTGGCTGGTTTTGTTTTTTTTCCTCTGTACATTTAATTTTCTCTTCCATACACTAGCTTGTCATCTGGCAGTTCCATAAACTCTGTTGTTAAAACAGTTTCTCTTTTTTCCTTATATTGTAAGTTTGATCCATGAATGGCCTGTCAAGAGTTTTGTATTATTGTAAGCTGAAGTTTGGATGGTAGCAGCGACAGGCCACTAACCATAATTGTGTTGCTGTTACCACTGTAACAAATTTGTGTCATTTAGCTATTTTGAAGCTTGGGAAGTACATAAAGACAAATGTAGTACTGATGAATATTTATTATACTGCTGTGGGATCTTAGGTTTAACCATGTTTCCCTCAATGCTGCAAAAATTCAGCGGAGTGGATTATATCAGAAAATGGGGGAGAAGTGTGAAAAACCTTGCTGCAAAAATTATTTATGACTGTGGAAAATACTTAATTATATAATTTTAGTAAGAACAGTGTTAGGGAGAGTCTTCTTGCAAAGACTGGGGTAGGAGACATGCGCTTGGCCTGACCTGAAGTCAGTACAGCAGTGTTGGACAGGCACTGTGTGAAGTACACAGATTTTTCTCATTTGACAGTATTCAACTGAATGTAGCTTTATGCCCCAAATATCTGTGTTTCTTGGTGACCTTATTAGAGAAAGGAAAGTTTCAGCCCCCTCATAGTCTCAGCAGGAGCAAGCCTTTTCCTGTATCACAGTCAGGGCAAAGGAAGGTTGTGTTCTCCACTGCTTCTGAGGAGGTGGGGTATTATTAACCTACTTGACGCATGATTTTAATGTGTATAAAACATGCTAAAAATTTCAACTTATTGGCAGGACATTGAATTTTTTCTTTTTTCTTTTTTTTTCAGGTAAAAAATGAATATAGGCAATAGAAAATTGATAGGCATGAGTCATAATATTTCCCTTCTTTACTTCAAGGAATAACCTTTTTGAAATAGTCACGATCTAGAAATTTTTTTTTTTTACTCCTGTTGATAATATAGTGTGCATTGGAGACTTGACATAATGAATTATATTTTAGCTAATTATAGTCTTCTTAGAAGCATAGCAGCCAGTATTTATCACATATGGAGGACCTCTGTGAGAATGGATCTCGATTTTTTTATTTTCAGTTTTGTGAGAACTGCAGTTATCTAACAACCAGTGAGTCACTGCTAATGGTTGAATAAGAACCTTAAAGAAATTGTAAAGCATTGGAACAAAAA
>NW_005054465.1:616635-616784 GCF_000277835.1 Geospiza fortis
GACAAACCAGACTGGTCAGCATCAATGCCCTCAAGTCAAGAATGACTAAAGTTGAACAATTTTGGAGGTTTAAGTAGAGGCTAAACAGCCCCTAGATGATCTTATGACTCCTGCAAACAGACACCCGAATTTCACCCATTCCAATGCAG
>NW_005054465.1:616835-640874 GCF_000277835.1 Geospiza fortis
CATCTCTGAATAAGAAAACCTCAGACATTTACATGAGAACATCTCTCAAGGTCATAAACTGTGTGTGCTAAAGACAAAAGGATATTAACTTGACCATAATTTGTGTGAGGGCTTTCAACAAGGCAGTGGAATGCATATTTTTAAGACTTTTTTTTTCTAGTAATTTAATTTCTCAGGAAGTGCTGCCATTAATATTTTATTTTGAGCACTGGGGCGCTAATGGTATTATCCATGTTTCTCTTTACTCCTGACAGTACACTCAGCACCAAACACTTGTTCCAGTAACATATTTATCCCCTGGTACACATAAAGTCTTCTTTTTCTTTCTATCTCTTTTTTTTTCTCCCCAGTGACCCTCACTTATAAACAGCACCAATGTTTAGAAAGGCTGGAAAAATAACGAGATGGGGTTCATATGAAAAACTGTGATTTTTCCAAGTGAAATTAGAAACAGGGCCTCTTTAACATGGAAATTTGATTTCTGTACAATTTGAGGACTCATTTCTGTGACTGTCACATATGTAAAATTTCCAGTGAAGTCAAAGAGGCCTTTGAATACAAAGAAACAGCACAATCAAGCTCTGAATATATATATATATATTCCATATGCTTTTCTCTGTCCCCCAGTGATGTACATGTTACAATAATTTCATCCAGATAAAACTGTCATCATTTTAATTTTTACTGTCCTTAAACTGTTTAAAAAATAAAATTAATAAAAACAATTTCTGAGAAGAAGAACTCTCTGTGAGAGCATTTAATTAGCATCTCTATTTTTTATTTTAATTTGAAAGGGGAAATATTGCATTGTCAGGACATCCTTGAATGATATCCTAGATATTTTGTTTGTTTGGAATGGCTTGAAATCACACAACTTCACTGAATTATAACCAGATAAATATATCTATGCCTGAGGGCAGGAAGTCCTGGCAGTTGAGATGTGGGGAACATGCAGTTTGTCCATACCAGATTCTTCTGTTCCCTTTTACCAATAAATCTTGTAGAAAGCTTTGTTTTCACTCTCTGCATGATAAATAAAGTCCCTGGCTATGGTGCCATATTAGTGTTTGGTACTTATGCTTGTAATTCCACTTATTCTCATGGAGAGATGAGACCTCTGTGAACCAAACCTCATCAGGTCAGGTTTTGTTTGGGTTACTGCCTATTCTGAAGCAGGGAAAATATCACATATTGCAAATCTTCTGGGATTGATGAATCACACCTTGGCTTCACAAGGTCATCTGCAACAGTTATTTGAGCTGCCAGACCACCCACCTCAGTTTTTGATTTTCCTCATTGTCCACTTTTATCTTCTATTTACCCATTTTTAAATTCCCCTCCCCCTCTCCCTGATCTCACTTGTAAAAATCAGTTGAGAGAAGACTGTAAAAAGTCCTTTGCATGTTCATACAACTCTGTTTGGTTGAACCCTTTTGTAAACAATTTTCCTTGCATGACAGAGCATGTGCTGTGTGGCAGACATTTTTATGAGGTAGCCCAGGACAGGGCTAATCACATCACCCTGTCTCAGGTTTTGACCTTATCACTGTTGTGCACTGAGCCTAAAAATTGGACACTGGCAACCACATTGGGGGAAAATAAATGGGAAATGACATTTTAGTTAAAAAGAATAAGTAGATTTTATTTTATTGAAACAAAAGGTCATAGGACTTTTATTTACTGTTCTTGCATGAGTGTAATTAAATAGCTGCCATGTTGCCACGTCAAATGATTAAAAAAAAAAAAGGGACAATTTCACTTACCAGGACCCAATTCATGGTTCTGCAGCTGTTTTACATTCAGGCCTTTAATGAAGCCAGTGGAAACTCTACCTGGAAAGCAATAAGAGAATAATATTCTTATGTGAAACATCATTTATAACATCTGTAATAAAGCTGGCTAAATCATACCTCTGCCATTTGAAATCATAAATAGTATGTTAGCTTTTAAAAGCAGCCTTTGTCCTTTTGAAATCTTTTGATGTCAGGCTGCTTTAAGAAAAGCCTAAGTAGATCTCTTCTGTACAGTGGTTTGATTAAGAAAAAAATCATTACAGTGTCTTCAGTGCATCTCTAATGAAAAGTAGTATATAAATGCGAGCCTGGTAATTCATTATCAGAATCAGAAACAGAAGAATTTGTTGATACAACCATTATTGTTTCCACAAGAAATAATAAAATAAGCTATTCTAAATTGATTACTGGTATATTTTTTTAATATACGGATATGTATGTGCATGCATGCAGATTGGTGACATAATCTTTAATAACCTGTGTTTAAGAATGTAATTTTTCACTGATGCACTAAACCTCTTATTCACAGATATATTGGCACCTTTTACAGCAATAGCCTGACTGCACAAAATCAGAGACAAACTCTGCCAGTACTATCAAGAATATTTCTTAAAACAAAGTAGAAATAGGTCCTTCAAATTCAGAAAAAACAATGTGTATTTCTGCAAATTGGAAAATAGCAGTTACTTGCAAAATGCCAGGCTGCAGAGAGGGATGTGGTTTGGAGGGCAAATTTGCTGCAGCTTCCAATATAAAAGCGTCTAAGCCCAAAGTATGGCCAGAAAGGCAGATCTGAGCCACATGCGTGTGACCTGCACTGCCTGGGGAAACCTGCACACCATGGCCAGTGCTCGGGCAGCTCTGCTGAGGGGCTGAGGCAGGCCCTGGGAGAGAAACTCAGGTTGAGAATAAATGCTGCTTTAGGGTGTTTCCTGAGCAAACTGACTCCAGTGAAAAATTCTCAGCCTTTTCACTCTTGCGTTTTTTTCACAGCTCTCATCTCTGGCGCAGAGCTCTGGCACAGAGCTCCCCACACCCGGCTCACAGCGAGCCCTCCCTGTGTCCCTGCCCAGCCCTGGGGCAGGCTGGTCCCCAGGGTCACCTCGGCGTCTCCTGCCCACCCCTGCTCCTGCAGAAGCCCAGAGACCCTGCTGGGCAGGGCTGCAGTGGGGAGCTCTGGATGAAGGCAGAGGCTGCTCCTGGTGGGGAGAAAGGAGCAGACAAAGCTCGTCCCAGCAGCTGCCAATCAATCAAAGCGAGCTCAGAGCAGCGGCCAGCCCCGGAACCCTCGACCATCACTTACACTAACAGAGTTATCTCTCCCTGATCTTGCCTCAGAGAAGCAGGTCCCAGATGTTACCTGCTTAATAATGTTCCCATTTCCCAAGGACAAAGCTCCCTGCAGCTCCTGCACCGAGGGCCGGGTGGACACCTGTGGTGGGTCCTCAGAGCTTCGCTTGCCCCGACAGCTGACGGAGCTGACATTGAGAGGGCTCCTCCAAGAAGGACAATTGCATTAAGGCTTGATCTTATTTTTATTTTTTCCATTCTTTATTAGGTGAAATAAAATAGGAGAAGCACAGCGCTCTAAAGCAAGTATAAATGTAATTTTGCTGCCCTTCGTTTTGTTGTGTGGATGCCACTTGCCAAAAGGCAGAGGTAAATCATTTGGTCACAATTTGTATCCCGTTAGACATGAAGATTTCAGGAGTTTGAGACAGAGCCTGCTCTTGTCTTCTGTGTGCATGTACCACGCACAGGGCAGGGCAATTAGCTGCAGTGATACCAGGATGCACATCCCCCATAACTTTGGGACAATGCTAATGTTTTCTCTTTGCTTTCAGTTTACTGTGCCCAAGGGATTGATGACCTCTAGAGCCTAATTTTCATACCATACTTTTGGCATGGATATTAAACACACTGTAATTGACCTCTTCTGATTTATAACAGAGTAAGTGGACTCAGATTCATTCTGAAGTGGACAATCTTATCCACAACTTAGAGATGTTGACAATGCAATTAGTCCTTATGTGGAAAGAAAGAGAGGTGTTTCTTCAAGCCAATATTCAATTTCCACTCTCCAATCCCTCCTTGTTTTAACTTGGCCCACATGCTGGTATCTAATGGTGATAGTTGGATATTTTGTTTTTTGAGTCATATGGAGAATCTGCACCCAACTCACTGATACACAGATGGATAAGGTGCTGGAAAAAGAGGGTAGATACCTCCATTAAAAGCAGTGTAAATAATTGGTCTTAAACAAGAATATATGGAGAAAACAAAAATACTGCTATTAAATACACTTTTGCTGTCTGCAGTAGAACACAAAACAAATTTGCAACAATAATTATTTCCACCAGCTCTGAGCCTGAAATACAAATATGTCAGGTATTTAAATACTAATTTACTTAAAAGAAACCTCTACTTTATTAAAACATCATTATGCATATTGGAAAGTTAAAAGTCAAAGCTATGTAGCTGCTGAGGTAAAATTCACATTTATTGTCCACTGAATGTGATGGAAATTGAATTTGTCAGGAGGCTGATTGATATCTAGAAGTGTTTTGTTTTCAGTGACTGGCACTGCCGAGTTACAACCATCTATCATCTAACAGGTAATTAGTCAGATTTCTCATCATGAGCCTTCAATCCTGCTGTTTTATTATTGAAATACCACAAACCAGTAGGCATCTGAATGCAGATAAAGTTCTCTGTCATGGTCTTAAGGACAAAGACTACATTTTGTGACTCAACTGTAGTAAGTTTGAATAAAAGTCACTGAAATGTGAGGCACGATATTAATATATATGGGAAAATGAGATCCTGGAAAACATCATCAGTGTTGACTTTTTTTTTCTGTAAAAGAATATTTAAGATTAAAAGCTTCAGTATTGTAATGTAGAAAAATATGTCCCTGTACAGAAGGAGGTTGGCTCAGATGAAAAACTTTTTGGAGGATAAGGCTGAAATCAGGGTCTGTCTCTCTGAAGCACCATGTCCCTGCCCCTCCCCACAGTGCAGACATCAGCTCCCCACAAGCAGCACCCCCAGGTCCTTCCTGGGCTCTCCCAGAGAAGCCAGTGCTGCTCCTGCAGTGTCTGTGGTAGCTCTCATTTATCTCCAGGGAAAGCACAGCACAGCTCACTGAGCTAGGCCCCATTCCACAGTGGGCAAGAATGGGGTTTGGGACTCAGGTCCTGGCTGACCCCAAAAGTTTATGTTCATACAAAACCAGCTTTGTTGGGAGGTGCTTATAAACACTTCACTTATGGCTGAGTGCATGTTTGAACCTTTTGCAAGCTCCAATGAAAAAGGATAAAATAAATAATATTTGATAAGAATTGTTACCTACATGACTGTGATAGAACTGCTTTTTTCTATGCACTCCTTTTCTTCTCCCCTCATCTCTTTGAATTGTTCACTGTAGATGATATAACAGCAGTTGAAAAAACATTATTAGATAAGGATATAAAAAAGTAAAGGTAAACTGTTACTAGAGCTTCAGGAACATAAGAACAATGAACTGATTACACTACTAAATGCATTGCACTCTGGGTTCTGACTGTCTTTATGTCTACAAGGAAATTGAAAATGTGTTGCTGTTCATCCTTAAAATATTGCTTTTATAACAGAATGCGATTTTATGAACTAATATTAGCAAAAGCTTAATTAATGTTCAGTTTTGGGACTAATTGATGTAATCCAGCTGCACAATTCACTCATAGCACTGCCTTGCTGGCAACCTTGGTGGCTTCAGTCAAATCTAAATGTTTTAAAGCTTAATTCTAATGTAATTTTTTTTTTGATGGAAGTCTGTGTTCATAATATCCCAGCCCTTCATAATGTCAAGGCACAATACCTTTAAGTTCTTAATGAATCATAAATGTTGTTATTTTCAGAGAAATTCTACAGAATTGTTGAATATGCAAATTTTACATACTTCTGTAATTCTGAGTTAGAAAGGATAATTCAGCCATAGCTGATAAAGTGTTCTTGTTTTAAGCTACACACAAGAAAACAATTGCTAAGAAAGAAGTTAGCTAATCATACTAAAAAAATGTTTTGATCCAAAATGTCAAAACATGTCTAGAATGACTAAAATGCCCAATGAGTATCACTTGTTTAATGACTCAAGGAATTTGACAGTAGTAGAATTTAAACCACAGTGTACATTATCAGATAACACATATGTGAATATTGTATTACAGTATTTATTTGCAGTTTTCTTAAGATTATCTTGTATTGCAGAGCCAAGTAATTTTGAATTATGAGTTCACTGTGCATGCTTGAGCTGACATTGTCACATGTGAGAAAGGGGCTGAGACATGATCAACAGTGAAAGAGCAGAGTGTGTGTTAAAGAGACAGCTGAAGTGTGGAGCAAGGTAGCTCTTGTTCCACTAAGTTTGGCACAGAGGAGGACCAAAACTTGGATGTTCTAAATAACACCAGACTTTTAGGGAGAGTGAAATGGAATTTACACTTTGTGGCTGAGACCCATCTTTCAAGTAAATGCTCCCTGCAGAGGGGATCAAATAACCCCTTGATGGAAAATGCAAATATAAACCTGATCATGAGCCACAGCTTTTCTTTACTCTCCTTCAGTACAAGAGATCTCTTTTACTTGGAATTTGGATAGCTTGTGTGTTTGGGTAAACTAACCCTGTCAAGCTGTTTGTAAACAAATCCCTTATTTCTTGTGCAGTAATTCTACAGTCCAGCCCTTACAATCCATCTGGAAAACAAGGACAAGTTCCTGTCTGGAGAGGATGAAGTGAGAAATATTTGTAGATAAAGGTCAGAGGCATACATGAAATCAGGGTAATTGACAAAAAACCCCAAACCAGCAGAACATAAGGTGACTGTCAAAGCATGGTGGAACATATTAGCAGTAATAAATAACCCAGAAATCTCACCTCATGGAAACAAACCAATGCAAACACTGAAGACAGCCAATGCTAAACACTAACTAGATATAACTGCATTTTCAAAATGATTTAATGGGTCAGAGAGCCATTCCCTGGCACTGCCCTACTGGACACCTGGGCGGAGGCAGTCAGCTCCCCCTTCAAGGTCCCCAGGCTTTGCAGAACACCAGTGGGGAACCAGGGGCCAGATCAGGGGAACAAGAAGAAACAAAACATCTTATGCATGGCAGACCTTGGAGAATCTGGGCCATAGAGCAACACAGAAGTTGGGATTTCTCTAGGTTATTACAGATTAATAGGTTTTTGCAGGAACACTTCTAAGCAACAGATCACAGGCTATGTTAGGTTTGCTGAATATTTGCCAATATGAGTTATAGTCCTTGTCAATGCACTGAGCTAGTCATGTGGGATGAGAGTCTTGTGCTTCAAGCTGCACTTTGAAGCAGCTTGTGTGAGTGGCTGATGTGATTGCTGACTCTGGTATTGTATGGTATAATTTAAAATAATTGATACTGGTTCTGGCTCTGCTTTTCCTTTCATGAGCAGTTAGCAGTTTAAATTTTAAGGGCTCCAGTGTACCACCATTTTGTTTCTTGCTTTACTTTTCTGCCTTCCATCAAGCAAGTATCTAGCTGAGGGCAGGAGGCCAGGGATGGCTTCTAGTGAAATGTCAAGATGTCTTATTCCTAGGCAATCACCTTTGCACAGTTGTTACATGAACACATGGTCTCTCCTAAATGGCTGTTCACCATCATTTGCATCAACAGCAGCTCCACTGATCTCTAAATGGAGAAGCCACCAAGAGTCCTGTGAGCCCTGAGGACTTTGGCCAGGTCACTGCTCAGTGTCCTACATAGGCAGCCTGGTGTCATTGGCACAGCATGGACCACAGGGAAATATAAAAAGGGGCTACCCTGATTTCCTGCCCTCTCTTCATAGTTTGCTGCCACCTCCTGCCACCACAGTGACCATCCCCTGTACAGCCATAATCTGACAGAACAGCCTGTGACAGCCCAAACCCTTCAACCCCTCAACTTTGGTGCTTTGTGGCTTGTCTCTCTCTGTATGGGTGAGTAACATACTTAGAGCCTTATTTGGACAAAAATACAGAATAAATAGCAGTGATCAAATGGGCACCTGGCAGAGGTCTGGTGGAACAAAAGTGACAGTGGTGGGGGGTCACAGGAAAGGGATCTTCTCGTCTCTGGGTTTTACATTCATTTTGATAGAGGCGAGATCGATTTCGAAATGAAGGTTCAAAGCACCAAGCCTTTAGAAGGACTGCTTGGAACAGATTATTTTCCTTTTGATGTTAGTAGATTAATTAAGCTGCTGAAATCTAAAGTGAAGGGTACAGTCGAGCCTACCCTCAGCAGTAAGTATGGGCTGGCAAGTATGTAATGGGTACTTTTCTCTCACCTTTCAATTGCAATTTGGGCTTCCCATTTAGAGTGACAATGTGCAGGCTGTTCTTTCAGGAGACCCAGCAGACAGGTCCTGGTGCCAGAGCAGGGCACATCTCCCAGTGCTTTGCAGGTAAAAGCCCATGGGTTCATCCTGCACCATCAGAGGTGTGTGGGCATGGCATCGCCTGCTGGTGCAGCTCTCACTCCCCTCACATGGAGGAAAGTGGAGGGACAACCCATGGTGGAGGGACACAGGGGACATAGTGGGATGAGAAGTGCTGGTTTTCTCTCCTGCGGGTTCATAAAGCCCCGACTTCCACCCACACATCCTCCCACCACCAGGCACCTGAAGCAAATCCTGTAAGAATGGCAAGGTTGCAAGGGGCTGAAAACGTGGGGCTTAGCTAATATCCTCAGGGATAATGATAACTGACGCATTCACAGGAAGAAATTCTTTAAAGTTCAGCGGTTGTAAAAAGGGATAATATATTAATGTTTCAGTATGTTTATTAAATACTTAACAATGTAATTTTTTGAAGACTATCCTAGCATTGCTATCTTTTTTGCATGTGCTTAGTTACCATTTTAAACAACTACAAAACAGTGACATGTGGTAGTGAAGATTTCCTAAGCATCCCAAAGCAATATATGTGTGTGATATATGACATCTTTCCATAAATCCTAAATTTACACAGTATGCTAATGCTTGATTCCATAATTTCTTTTAAAAATGATTATACCCTGCTGCTAAGAGCAAAGGCATACTAAAATCAGTTTTCTATGCTTTTCCAACAATGAAATGCAAGCCAGCACACCACATAACCAATACTTACCATATGTTAGAAGATAATCCAGTAGGCTTCAGACACTGACATGATTTGCTTAAATAAAAATCCCGTTTTTAAGGCAGTAACAACAGCCTACCATTTTTATTATTCCTTTAGTGACCTACTACAGAAACACTAATATTGAATATAAATATTTTTGTTGTAAATCAGTCTAGTCTATTTTCATTGCCTTTAATGTGGGATGGCACAGGCTTAGATGCTAGGCTAGAGGAAAAAGAGCTGCCATTAAATCATTGGATTGTTCGAAGAAATTCTCAAAACCAGAAAATATTAATCAGATCAAAAGAAGTCTAAAGAGCAGCTTCAAGATTTCTCTGGTATATTGGAGATGAGATGAAACAGTTCAATTTGCTATTAAAATAATCAAATATAGTCTAGAAAAACAGCTATAAAATATTTTTGTAGAGCACTGGTGTCTCTTAAGTGCAGTTCATTGCTTTCCTGTTCTGTACCAAATGAGACTTAATATTAAGCACATGCTTAAGTGTTTGCAAATTTGGGGTCTAAGGAAAGAAAATGTGAAATGCAATTTTTATAGTGAAAGGAATGAATGCATCTGACAGGTTAAGATTAAGGCTCTATGCACTAATGTGGCATCTTTCATTGTTACAGAATGATAAGAAAATAGAAAAATTGCATGTAGAAAGTGGAAGGTAGCAAATACATTCCCTTTCTTTCAGACTCACCAGGGAAAACATACTTGATCTCAAGTACTGCCTAAAGGTAGAAAATAAAAATTTTTAAAGCTGAGATACTTCCAATTTCTCCCAAATCATTAGGACATCAGAGCTGAACTCTTGGCCCCACTGAATTCAGTGATAGATGAAAATAAAGATCTAAAAGAAATTTATAACTATTATCACTAGACCATTTCTCTCACATCATACTTTTAAATACTATTATAATTTCAAGTTATGTAATGACATGATCCTCAGTAAAGGATTTTTTTTTACACTAGTAAAATGTATTTGCACCTGTGAGGCAGTGCTTTATATCTCCTTTTAATGAAAATATTGTGTAACAAATCTCAGCTTGCTGGATCTATTAACAGCCCAGTTTCTCCAGCTAGATGAGTTTGAATTTCTGGTGCCCTTTTTCTCAGACCAGACTATTCCAGCTGGAGCAGTGGCTAGTTTTATTGAGTAATGGACTGAGCAAAACCAGTAGTTATGGGGATACAAGGAGTATTCCCAATGGGAGCATTTGGCAGTATGTAGAAATATTTGTAATAGGAGGATCTGGCATGTTTCCAGCATCTGCAAAAAATGTAGACTCCTCCTTTACTCCCCAAATATGCAAAGGGTTTACAGCCGAGAACAGAGAAATGTGGGAACTCCACAACTTGACACATTGATCCTCTCCCAAATTGCCCACAACTGTGTACGTGCTTTGGAACACCCTCTGCAAACCCAGCATTTGGAGTAAGTGTTTGTTAGCTCTTGTTCTAATTAATAGCAGAGTGAATTACTTTGTGCATTATGTAGTTAGCTATTTATTGGGCCAGATCCTCAGCTGGGGTTAATCAGCATAACTATTGATCTTGACAGAACTTCCCCAATTATATCAGTTATAGTTCTGGATACTTGACTTTATGTCATTTTCCAGTAATACAGTAGAAATTGAAAATGGAAGTATATGTTTGAATATTTATAGGTAAATTGAATTCAGAATTTTGATAAGTTCAATAAATTATGCACAGAATTTAATTTTGGACAAAGGTTTTGTAGGGACAAAATTGGATTCATCCTTTTTGCTGCCAGGATCATTTTGTGAAAACATATTCAAAATTACTGAGGGGATTCTATTGTGGCATAATCCCATTGAAATTAATAGCTCCACTATACAACACTTACTAGCCAACAATTCTTTTTGACATTTGGAAAATATCACAGGTTATCTCAACCTTCTGTTCAGTCAAAGCTCACATGTTCATTTTGTTGTAACCTACTTTAGAGACAAATCAAGCACATCCCTTTCCTTAGTATTGAAAATCAGACTGTACTAATTGTTTATAACCTTGGGTTATAAATGTACACCCTGGGAAAAAGGGCCAACGGAGGACGCAGAAAATGATATGACTGTCCAATGGTAGGAATATTACTTTTGAGAAAATATAGAGGTACAGTAATCTTAACAAAACTTATGACATGAAAACCAGGATGCCACTTTCAGAACATTCAAACATGTAATCCCTGTTGTAGTGAATTCCAAATCCTGCCCTGTAGAAATGCAGGCTGCGAGCACATTTCAAATTAATGAATGAACCCACACATGGTGATGTACTAGAATTTAGGGAGGATTTTAAAGAATACTTCGATTCCTAACTCACTTATTAAATCAAATAATCTAAATAATTTTAAAATAGGGCCATTTGCACTATTTACAGAAGGACTCATATAATTGCAGGCTAAACCTCACTTAGTAATGCAAAGACGTACGTTCTTGTGAAAGTTTTAGGGAATTTTGGCTTGAATAATATCTTACAATAATTGCCTTTTTTTGTAATTGCCAATAATTACAATAATTCTCTGAGTGTAGGAAGAGCCTTGGCATGGTCAGGGTTATCTGTGAGGAGAGAGAGTCACTTCCACACACACTGAGCACAACAGTATGGCTGCTTGGAAGCATCTAAAATTGCACAATTTTATGCCAATGTGACGGTGTCACTTTCCAAAAAGGCGACTGATTTACACCTTAATGAAAAAGTGTCCCCCAGAGTTACCTGTATTGTGCTGTCCCAGATGAGACTGATTAATCACAAAGACTCAGAGGCACATTGCTAGCAAACTCCTATCCCTGAATTTTAGTCGCATGAGGACTTATTGTCCCAGCTGCTTTTAATGAGAGTTGCATGGCTAAAGCCTTGTCTGCTCTTGAAGATCTTTGTGCAGAACCAAGAATTATTCTAGAGAGTTGCTCAGAATGTTGCAAATTAGAGTTGGTTAGATAAATACTGTGTCTTTCCCAGGCCATAAGCAAGATGTAGCACTCTAATATGAAAGCTATAAAATTGATTTTAAAGTACAGTGTAGAGCCAGTGGTCAAGAATGCATAACTATACCAATAAGATAAATTCAATTTGTAGGAGGTTTGAATAATTTTGCAACATGATGTATATCAAATGTATAATACAACACTTGCCTCTTATTTTCCTGCCTGCACCACGATATTTATACCTGTTTCACAAACAGGTAAAATGAATTACCCAGTCATAGCTATAAAACACTTTTTATGAATACAGATTTCTCTTGGTATTTGTGGGCTGTGGTTCTGCAGTTCATTGCATGGTCAATTGCTGGAAAAATTGTTCCTGAAGAACTTCAGTGGGCCTTTCTCTGTACAAAAATGGCACCTTCTGAGGCTTATCAGACGTGTGGAATAGCCTGTGCTTTGTACTAACCCAGGTATATGGTACTTTAGTATCAATATGGAAACACTTTCCAATCACCTTTGTATATGAGACTTTTCTGCTTCTTGAGTCTTGACTATTTTATAGAAAAGTTGAAATACATTCTCTCAGAAGATATTAGGTCACCAGTCCAACTGCAGAGCTCACTTATACTCACTTTAATCTCTGGGAGAGAAGTCGTACCTACAGCAGCTCCTGAGAGCAACAGGAGCATCTACAAGCAGAAGAAATTCCGCTTTGCAAAGACAGAAATTTCTCAAGAGTTAGCTCAAGGAAATTGTCTACCTGTACAGTGTTTTGTTAGCAGACCTTCTTCAAGTATATTTGTTTTGTATTGGCAAAAGTGTATTTTGTCAGCACATCTTCTGCTGGTTCCCCAAGTAGGAAAACTATGCTGACGAAAGGATATTAATTGACAAAAGGAATGTTCGACCTTGTAATCTCACCAAAATTGCAACTCCTGTCTGACAGAGATGCAGCAACTAAAAGGTCAACTTTGAGCTTCTACTGGAAGTAAGAAACATCAAAACTTATCTTCCCTCCCAAGAACGAAGCACATCTCTTGTGCAGTCTTTGTTGGCATTTGCATTTGACACTGCGTATTTGCCATTTTAGACCCAGAGAAAAGCGAAAGCCTGCAACCCCAAAGCCCACCCTGTAGAGAGCTCCTTCCTTGTGAAGGAAATTCATGGAGCTGCCATGAATCATCTTCCAGTCTGCACCATGCAAAGCTCCATGAATGGTGCAAGATGGGTTGCAGCAAGATTTGTGCAGAGGACCTAAGATAATGCCACAGACACCCAGAAAATTAATAACTTTTCTCTTTGAGGCATCTGTGGTGAAACTGATACAGATGTGTGCACACTTAAGCACGAAGTAATTTTATTTCTCCAACTTATATTGTGTTAATACATCCATGAAAAGGTGTCTGACCCTTCTAGGCTGGGGTGATATGCGGCAACCCTGGATCAGCTTAGTTCAACAACAAACTTTCTCATAGAAGCAAACAGCTTGCTCTCTTTCCTCCAGAAAACCTTGTCCTCTCACGTTTCTTTGCTTACCTGTCACTACATGAAAGATCCATCCTCTCTGTAAGCTCTGACACAGCTTTCTCATTAAGCACCACAGTCGACTGTGCAGCCACAGAAAGGCTCTGTGCTGTATTTCATACTTCTGTCACATGAGAAACTAAACTGCTAAGTATGGTAGCCACACTTCAGTTGGCATGCTTTGAACATGTGATTGCCATCACTTCACATAAAGCCAGGCAATCAGCAGGAGTTCTAATCATTACTAGATAGTTTATTTTCACACTATTTTTCATATAGTATATTATTTTGGAATTCATATCGCTGAATGGGTTAGTAAAGATTAAATTAGACAATGTAATGATAATCAGGACATTGTGCTGACTGTAGAAGTAATTTGATTCTCTGAGAATTTGACAAGGGGGAGGGAACAAGAACTTGAAGTTTTAAGTATCTCCAAGATTTGAGGAGGATGGCACTAAACAGTAAAAGAAGAAGACTTCACAAGGTATAGCTAGCTGTAATGTAATTAAGTGAAAAATAAAAGAAAGGTTTGAAAATTAAAATTGAAAACAGTGATGCTGTTTTTTAAAATTAAAAAAGTGAATGTTACATTAGACACTTTTAATTACATATGAAAACAGACACAGGCTAGGCTGATTTAAAAGTCTGCATAGAGGATAAAACTGAAAGTAGCAAAAAGTAAAAAAAAAAAACAAACCCAAAAAACTAAACAAATAGAATTAATAAAATAGAAGGGGGAAAAGCCCTAGAGAAGGAATTAATACACCTCTGTTTCGGCATTAGCACTTTCAAGGAAGCTCTGGCTGCCTGTCAGAGCCCCACTGGAATCAATGGGTTACTGTATGGGTGTGGATATCAACCAGTTCTGTGCAGTTTGCAGGCTCTTGGCTAAGATGTGAAGCTATCATCACCTTAACCACTGTGCTTGTATGCTATATCACATTTCCCCATCTGGATTCTGTTTTTTTGTCTCTTAAACTAGCAGCCTCCTTGGAGCAGGGACTGTCTCTTCTGAATATTTAGCACTTAGCACAATAAAACCTTGATCCCAACTGCAATTTAGAAGAGTAAGAATTATTTTTAATGATATAGAGTCTAAAGATTTTAAAAACAAAGCTGAATTTGATCACCAAAAATGCTGGACTGGCCTAATAAAATTTGGGAGTTCTTTTAATAAATCTGTCTTGATATTTACAGGTTCAGTAAATGTCTGTAAGACTTATGTCAAATCCAAAAGTTTCAAAACTGGTTTTGGTGGTGTTTGAAAATACATATGAAAATTTTAGTGTAATTACTCACTATGATAACTGATCATAGTGGAGATCAACTGATCTCCTCTCCTTCAGAAGGGTTTTAGCCAGTCAGTTGTGGGGTAGACATGCTGCTGTTGGAATTAGATCTCTCCTCACAGAAAGCTGATGGTGCAGGTGACCACTGCAAACCCTCTGTGTGGGCTCTACATCCCTCATGCCCCACCTCCTGTCACTGCTGCTTATGGTGCCATGAGGGAATGTTTCAAAAAGACAGAGATGGCTTGCAACCATGCCACTTCTCCCAAAACCCTTCTCGCAAAGGGTTAGTTTTGGGATCTTGAAGGTTTGAGGTGACCAAGTTAATATCAATCGAATGAATTTAGGAACAGGCACCTTTTGAGCCCTCTCTGTTGGTACAAAACCACTCATAAGCATTAGTCATTTTTGAAAACTGTGGCCCAAGCTTATCACAGATACTGACAGAATGGGACATACATACAGCTCATTGTAGGAATTCAGATACCTCTGCAGAATTATTGTGTTGGCAATAGTGACATTTACAGCACCTTTATACCCCGGACAATGCCACTATTCTTTGACACTGGACATTCCCCATCAATGTACATCAGAGAACTGATGTCCTTTTGGAAACTATGGAGATATTTTGTTCAGAGCCATAATGGGTGAAAGAGACAGCACCCCTGTGACTTTTAAATATGGAGCAGTGAGCTTACATGAGTCCTGAAAGTCACATTAATTTCACATTTATGACTACATATTATTAATTTGGAAGTCAACAAGAAATGGTCAACTGAATTAACAGGAAAAAATAATTCTTATCACAAAACTATCTCTGCTGCTTTTATGGTTTTACTGAATCCATAAATTTAAGCTTAAGAACCAGCAGTTCCTAAGAAAACAGGCATGGAAAGTCCATTCTGAATGATTAGAGAGCCAATGTTCTCAGAGTGACCAGGCAGTAGCTCTGTCTAGGAGGTACAATTGTGACTTTCTCTGCCCAGCAGCCTTGCTGTTTTGACATACAGCTGTACTAATACTGCCATCACCCTTCAGACCCCTGCAGCTGGAGAAAGGCACAAGCTAGATCTGCTTTGATTTAATACATAAATATCAGTTTTTAAGGTGCTTCATTCACATGGGCACAATACATAATGACTCAACAATGTAAAAATTATGAGATTATGATTTGTGTCATTCAAGACACAGCGCACAGGTAATCCTAGAAAGCTGGAGACTGACAAAAAACATATGGGTAACTCTTAAAACTGTTCACTATTAACAAGAGAAACATGGTAAGCCACTGGGGAAACTTGGCTAAATTTACATTTTTGTAGAGTTGTTAAAGATGTGTATCTGGGCATATTGAAGCAAAATCTTACACATACAGCTAGTGTATTCACATACATTGGCTAAAATGTTCAAATACCTAGGATTAAAATTTAGTCCTAAACTGATATTAAGTTTCCTAATTATGCATGGTTGTGGACCCTGTACTCATAATTCTCTGCTGAAGTCAGAGCTTCCAGTTGGGCACTGCCTGTGAATAATCAAGCAATTTTACTTAGAAGCCTAAATTTGGATAGTTTAATGCTTTAGATAACCATCATGATGTTTGTTTTATTTGCATGTTTGTCTGTTTGAAATGTTAAGTATTATAATTTATGCTGTGATAATATGGCTTTTACTTTAAAATTTTGTTTTATTTGGAGAGATCATTGGAAACAATGAGTGTAAAAAAGGTGATCTAAATGCTCTGACCGAGCTGGGGTTTACAGACAGGGAGCTATAACTTTTTTCCTGACTCAAATCATACATGAAGTAGTACAAGTGGTGATCTACAGTACACCCTGTGCTTCAATTAGTCAAAGGCTGATTTGTCTAATGGTAAACCACAGCAGCAAAATCTTAATGAGTCTACCTACAATTTTGCACATTGACTTCACAAGGGATTTTCATGGTTAAGGCTCAGGAGCCATGGGCCACACAGGTCAAACCATATCTTGCTGCATATGGGAATCCAAAGCTTCTCTCTTTTTGTTTTGCTGGAGTTGATTCAAATTCACTGTGGTCCACGTATGAAGAGCAGGACTTGCTAATAGCTGAGCTGTGACAGGAAGCACAGTGAGCTCTGTGAGTGCCAACAGGCACAGGGAGTGGGGCAGGCCCGTGCATCCGTGCCACCAGCTCTGGGACAAGGCTGGCCCCTGCTGAAAGTGCCTGGCCACTCACTGCCTGCACAGCTCCCAGACCACTGTCATCATTGCTGAGGGATCTTTCTGTGGGGGGATAATGGAAAATGAAGCTGTTTATATGTTGAAAAAATAAATTCTTGAGACCAGGTTTATAGAAGGATGTATTATTGCTCTATGAGACTGAACAAGAGTCAGGAAAAATGTGGATGGTTCAGTCCTTCTGTAACAACTGCAGAAGCCTTGTGTGCCTGGGGCTGGACTGCCTCAATCAGCTGCTGTGCTGGGATGACAGAAAGGTAATTTTTGCCCCTATTCTTTCTTGTTAATATTCTTTTGCCCCCATGCAAACCCAGAGTGCTGCTGTGGGCACTGTGGAGCAGACAGGGTGGGTCACAGCCGTGCGGGTGGCAGGGAGAGGGGCACACACAGCTCATTTGCATTTCTGGAGTCAGGGATATCAGTCTCTGCCCAGAACAAGCTCTGCCTTCTCTGAGGCGTACAGAGATGCACAGGGATTTAAAAGGATGCAAAGCAGGCATGATGATGGCTCCAAGTAGATACATGAGTAGCAGACCTGGCCCGTGCATCACAGAGGCACAAGCCAAGGTTTGTCCAAATGTTGGAGAAGCCCTGTGCTCCCAGCAGCCCATCATCCTCCCTCCTCTGAGGTGTTTCAGGCAGGGTGAATATCTTTTAGAGTACCAAGGACACTAATGTGAGTATTTTTTGTGTGAGAGAGCTGATGGGACTGTCTTATTTCTGAATTCATGATGATAAACTAAAATCCTCCATTTCTTGCAAAACCAAATCAAGCTCATATACTTTTTCACATTGGATACTGGTGAAATTTTGTAAAGTTTAGCTCTCCATTTAATTGTTTAACTCTCCATATTAAGACATCTTTTCTCCTATTATGCAAGCATTCAGGTAGATTTATATTAGGTGCATTATAAAAAGTGGGGATAGGTAGTAAAGATTATATTGATGTACATAAGACAGAAGACAACAACACATGGAGAAAAAAGATATATGACTGGCTGGAAGCATTGCAAGCTAACACTTTGCTAACTTGCCACATGTGTACATCACATAAGCAGCTGAAAATATTTAATAGTGAAGGCTCACACATCTACAGTGCATTCGGTTTGGGGGAAGCGTGTGCAGCTGTTACAGATTTCAGTAGTATTTTCTTTTCCCCTTGGTGACACTGAAGCAAAAAAGTACCTATAACTGAAAGATTATATGTTAAAGACAGGCTATAATGAGGCATGACGTGGAAGTAAAAATAAGTATTAGGAAGAGGAAAACTACTGCATTCTCTGAAAGGGCAGACATGGACTTTAAATACAGATAAGCCTCTCCTTTCTCTCTTTCTGGGACCTCCTTTGTTTAAGGACTTGCTTTGAATCACTTTCCAAAATAGGCTACTAGCACAAAATTTAATTTACATTACTGTGAGGACACAAATGATATTTTGTGTACCAAAACTTTCAAATGTGCTATGTGCGTGTTACTTATTTTTAAAATAATGACGGTTAAAGAACAAATGTTGTTACTTATAATGCTTCCAGTATCCTCAGAGCTTGTTTACTATAGTCTTTTCATTTCTCATACAATCAAAATCTAGTTTAATTATATAAAAGCATCCTCCATAAAAAGTAGTGCAAAATGCTTTGCAGAGAGAGATAAAGAAAAGAAGGAATGTTTTACACAGATTGCCACAGTGACTCTCAATGAGACAAAAAACAATCTCTGAGGATAGACTACCATGAACATAAGAAAATCAGAAATAAAGAAGAAATAGCAGCAGAATTATTTTTGAAACCTAGATCAAGTTTAGGAGCCACAAAAGAAGGAAAAAGGGAAGGGAAAAGAATGGAAAGGAAGCGAGTTGTGTAACAACAAAAAAAGGAAAGGAAATTGGAAAGTTTTCAGATGAGATTTAAGAACAAAGACATTTCCGGGAGAGGGAGATAAGGCAGCAGCGCAAAGAAGGGGAAGAACATCCACGCAGTGTAGGAAATCACAAAAGGGAAGAGTGGCTTAGCTTAGAGTCAACCAAGCAAGGATTTGGAAAACCTGGATACTGCTGTCCGAGTGCCTTTTTTCTCTCTGGACTTTCCTACCTATAAAATGGAAAACAGGTTAGGTGGTGAGGCATGAGAGCCTCAAGAGACTTCTGAGAGAAAAGCCTTGAAGGGGCTATGGAGAAGTGGCATAAAAGTAAGATATGGCCTGTTGATCTTCCCTGGTGAGATACAAATGTTCAAGTGTTCTTTATAGTTAATATGCAAATTATTTTGTAGCAAATTACAAGGAGTAGGAAGGAGCTGTGACTAAGCCAACATAAAACAGAGGGGAGAACAAGCAGAGCTGTGATATTCAGAGTAGATATAGTGATAAAAAAAGATAGAATTAAGAATAAGAAGGCCTAGGGGGAGAATAGGGAACAATTGATTTTAATGAAGATGAAAACCTTCTCCAAGGGAGCTGGATAGATAACTTTTGTTGTAACTGGAGGAAAAGCATAGCAGAAACACTGAGCCAAATATAACCTTGTGTTATGCCAGCTTTTACCATCTTTCTCCACAATATGTATTCCAAAAAGAAATGAAATCCTCCCACAGAGAAACTTTGAGAATGAGGTGCCCTGCAGGCTGGCCAGTGCTGGCTGAACCCAGGAGGGTGAAGATGGGAAGGGACCCATCTGAGACAGGCAGAGGTTTTGTTCCTCCTGTCATGAGGAGCAAATGATGAGGAGCAAATGTGGAGCAATGATTTGCTCTTTTGCAATTTCCCCCAGAGGTTACTTTCTCCCCCTCCTCTCTGGAGTGCTCAGGAAGGCTTTCCTGCCCCACCTGCCAGTGCCTGCCTTGGCTCTATTGACATGTGATTTATGTTTGTGCTGTACTTAATAGTGATGCAACCTGTGCCATACATTTAGTAAGAGGAACCAAAGGAAATGCCTTTCTGCCACAAGATATTAGAATGTGCTGAGGAGATACTGAAACTTCCAAGCAGAGCAGCTAGAGCAGAAGAGCTAAATTTAGCAGGGCTGTTTGACTTAAGAAATAAACCTCACCAAGCATTCACAGAAGTGAAGACTCTCTTAAAGCCAGTTATTAAGCTATACTTCTGCTGTACCCATTTGGAATAAATTTTAGTTTGTTGTCCAAAAGCTACATAGTACCATAAAGCCTGTGGTACTCAATAACACAATTCACAAGCATGGTGGATCTTTCTGGGCACTTTCCAAACTAGCTACTCTGTACTTTGTGAACTTTTACACACACCTTACTTCTCTTAAAATGATTCTTTTATCTTCTACTTTACATCTTACTCTACCTATAAACTTGAAGGGGACCACATTTAATAGTGGAGTCCATCAAATGTGGAGATGGGAGGAGAAATGGGGCAGTTATCTCTGTGCCACTGCTCCATCCACACTCTTTGAATAAGTCTGCACAATGACACTTGAATGAAAGCCTAAGTAAATTCTGGTTGATAACTGCATGGAACAAATGTGGAACAAAGAAGCTGTGCTCTACTCTTTATATGTTGGAAGAATGAACTTGTTGCTGCTTGATCAGTTCCTTGTCCTTCACTAGTACTTGAGTTCCTCTTTTTGCTGAGAGAGCATGCAACTTTGCAGTGCAGGGTTGTGTTATATTTCCTGACCTTTGACACTTTTTCTCCCCCAGAGATTTAAAGGAGTTAATATGGGAAGCAGTTTTTGTCTCACTTTGGCTTTAAAATAGCAGAGTCTATTTATTTCTCATTCAGCAAGCCTCAATTATTTGTTTGTAAAAAATCATTTGGTAACGGGTTTAATTTGTCCTTCATGTAACTACACTGGAAAACAATAACGTTACACAAGAGATGAATTTAACAAATATATAACTCTTCTAGGGACAAAAAGACTTCTTTCTAGAGCTATGTGAAAGGTTTATTATACATGCCTGATTTAGTGTATTTCTACAAATCTGAATGTTAAAGACCATTTGTCTTTCTTCAAAAGTACTTAATCTGAAGCCAGGTCCAAATGTTAAACCATCACTTTTCTTTTTTAAAGAAAAAGTGATTTGATTGTGCTTGTGGTGAAGTTGTATAATGCATGCTTGCTCCTGGCAAGTGCTCCATTCAGTATTTGCAATGTAACACAAAGTTGGGCAAATCCACACAGCAAGAGGAGAACTCATACCAAGCTGCCTAACTCCAGGTTCCCCAGGGCTGGGGGAAGTGGTGGTGCTGGTGGGGAGATGGACACCAGGCAGGGCTGTGTGGCTTCTGTGCCTGTTCTGATATTATGCTCTTTACCATAGTGTCTGCCAAGACAATCCATTGATGTGTTAAACAATGTCAGTCACATCTCTAGCAGGCTGTTCCTTCTCTCCTCTTCCCCAGGGCTGGAGCACACAGAGGAAACTTTTGGAAAAGTTTCTGATTTTTTCAACTATATGCACCCACAGACCCCTATGATATGATGTACAGTGTAGTGTCTCCCTAAATTCATGTGTCTGTAACCAAGCTTTGCAGTGACTGGTGTGTTTGATTTGTGTTCTGAGGAGGTAATGCCATGCCCTGGAGAGAGCAATAACCCATGACTCAGGACCCAGGATTCCTAATCCTGGCTGTGCTGCCAACCTGCTGCATGGACCTGGGCAAATCACTTGACCCAGATTCCCAAAGACAGATAAGCACCTAAGATCTTTAAATAGTGACGCCCAGGACAGATTTATCTGGAGTGCTGGATGCAACTTGTAAGCACTCCTACAATGGGGCTGCAACTGGGTGACTGGGCAGCTTTCTCTCCTACTTTTAAAGCTCTGTCTGTTCTTCATCTACATTCACTATTTCAGCTCCATCCAAATGCTGAAATAATGCATTTTGTGAGGAGTACAAACATTCTACTGTGCATATGGAAAACCATGGAAAAAACTCAACTATGGCTGGTGGCCTGTAACCCCCGCAGTGAGAGTTTTAAATTAGGTGCCCCACTACCATGAGAACCTGGAGTTTTAAAGTGTGCCTGTGTTCAGAGTGTGTGTAAGACAGAGATTTAGGAACATGGAGGCAGAGGAGTGGGAATTACCTGGCTCATTTGGTAGTTAGAAAACCAGCCTGGGGTGGTGAAAATGCAAGTTCAAGTCTCTAATCCAAGCCAGGTATGCTAGGGATGATTTGGCCACCAATCCCAAAAAGTGTCTGAAGCAGTAAACTACCAGAAACTCGGTGAAATACCTTTTTATTTTTTTGGGAAGTGCAAGGTAGAAGGAAAATCAAGCATGGTAATTGAGTAATGGATGAGTTTTTTTGCCTAGAGTCCAAGGAGGCATCAGGTCAGAGTGAACATACCCAAACCCCTTCCTTTAGCCTCAGCTGGTGCTCCAGCAGGAGCAATAAAAAGTGTCAGTATGAGAAGAAAGGCAGCACACAGTTAAAAGCTGTGATGTCTATTGCGTCTCTGAAGAAGCACCTGTGTGTCCTAGGAATTTTTTTGTCTCACAAAGGCAGAGGACAATCTCCAGGGCATTATTTGCATGTGTGGAGGTGACCCTGCGCACAGCAGAGCACGACCTTGAACCTTGCTGCCACAACAGCAGGCAACACTTGTACCATTTGTATGGGAAGCTTCAGGAGAGGCAGGGCCACGAGGACGCCAGGCTTCTTGGAAAACCACGGTAAGAAAGATGCACAAAATAAGCATTCATGCCCTTCAGCTCTGGCTGTGTCCTGAGCAATGTGACAGAATTGTGAGGGGCCTCTGCTTCTCATGATCAAAGGGGTGAAAATATTCAGAACTGCTTGACGGCCTGGAGAAGCCTGGTACTGTGCAAGATGGAGTCCAGGTTAAAAAAACCAATATGTTAATTTATGATAGATCTGGAAGCAAAACAGCTGAGTGCCTCTTTCAGCCAGGCTTTTATACGTGGTCGTAGGGTATCTGGGAATCCATGAATCCACGCTGACATCTGCACACTGAGAATCATGATGCTGCAGGCCCTAAGTATATATTTAGACTGCATCTACAAACCTTGCAGAAAAACATTAAATCAGCAAAATGAAAAAATAAAAACCAAACAAAAATGAGACATAAAAATGAGCTGGCTACTCTAAAACACAGATACAGTAATTATTTCAGTCTTTTGCTTAGGGGTGTACCAACTGTTTACAATTTACTGTTTGGCAAGCTGGGTGTTCTCATTTCCCTCATGGTTCAGGAGTCAAAAACATATGCTACCTTTAGTAATGAACTCTTCCAAGATTTGAAACTATCCATATTCATGTCACAAGAAATGTTTACACAAGAGCAAAATGCTCCAACATCAAAATAAATCAGTAACATCTCAGAGTTTATATTTCCATATGCTTCTTTGGCATAATAAAGCAGGCGAAGGGCTGCTGTTGTAAAATGGAGTTTAATTAAAAACAAAAGAAAAAAAACTTTATCAGAAATCATGGGCATCCCAAAATCGTGCAGAATAATGCATAGATTGAACATATTCTAAAGATTTATCATCTATCAATAGAAACAAGAAAATGCAATATAATCATATCCTCTACACACCTTGCATATTTTCCATATTATGTGCATAAATTATACATTCATTTTCATAATTATGGTAACATTCTAGTTTTCACATAAGCTGCTATTACTCCTGGGTACCAGTAAGTTTACATCTACCAAGGCTACACGCTAATTACATTTTCTTTTTATAATGTTATCTATTTATCAAGTTTAGGTTCTTAATGGAAATTAATAGACTAGGTCTCTGCAGTAAAAAAAAAATAATCAGACGTAACACAGTGTTTTGGGTATTTTTCAGCTTCCATGTTATTCAAGCTTAGAGGGCTTTGAGTTCTTGATTGGTGATTATGGTGTATGAAATAAGTTATAAATCCAATGTCCAGGATGTGGTTGGGAAGGAGTTAATTATTTCCCTTTTGCTAGAGGAGGTCCACAGCTGCCTGAACTGAGTGCAGGGATTTTCAGGGTAGCCAGCTGTGGGGATTTAATTGATTCACCCACCAGCCTGTAAAGGGGGGTACCACAGGGTGACTCTAAATCCTGCTGTGATTAAGGGAGGAGGAGGTAATTTAGGGTGCGTATTGTAGCCGTGAGAAGACCTAAGCAGGA
>NW_005054465.1:640884-656311 GCF_000277835.1 Geospiza fortis
AATGTTTAGGGAAGAAATGAGGATTTTTTTTGTTTGGTTGGTTTTTATTTCTTTACATGTGCTTGAGAAAAAGAGTGCTTTCTATTCTTTTAACTTTTAATGGAGCTCTGTAATACTCTTGGTAGGATCTAAAGTTGGGTAGCAAGAAAGCCTGAGCTGTAAGGACATCAGCGGATGGAAGATGTGCCTCAGCCAACTGCAGCAGATGAGGATGAGCGGGTGGGTGCGGGCAGGAGTGAGGAATAATCCCACAGTGTGTGGGATGCTGGAGGAAATCTCCTTGGCTATATATACAGGAGGGTAGGATCTTAAGCAGTCTTGGCTTTCAGATCTGCACTGTACCTGTTTTCTGTTCAGCTGAGTGCAATACTAGGACTGCTTACTTTCCCTGGATACTTGACTGCATTTAACAACAGGGTTTAGCAAGGCCTGGCTTATCTCCTGGGTGGGTTTCCCTCCTTTTTCTCTCTCTCTGAATCAGAGTATTGTCAGAAATCTGCAACTTTTTCTACAGGGACAGCAGGGGTATTGTGCCTTCTGCAAGTGGTACTGTACCTTCTGCAAGAAGCAGCTTTGGCTCTATTTTGATTTGATCCTCAGCACATTCTTTTTCTTCCTCACCTATAAGTGACAGAGGAAGTTTCTTTCCTCACCTCCACCTGCCTTGAGGTTTCCCAGATTTAAGCATGATAATTTATCTGCAGAAATAGGCTTTATTCAGAGTAAGAAATTCTACATAAATGTAGACATTAATACCTAGCAGCAACCTATTTTGAATATTACAGTATGTTTAGTTGTAACATATTCTATGTCTAACCTACTTTAGAAAGAGTTTATATATTTCAAGCACTATTTACATCCATTTGCTCCTCCTCGTGCAGTAACTCTGCTGTAATTGAAATGTGAATCCAGAGAGAAGACACCACAGGCTTTATTCAGCAATGTCTATCTAAATAGCATGTTGTATCTGAAGAGTAAAAATTAACATTTATGTCTAGCGCCTCATTCTAGCAATTATACACTGCTTATATAGATAACAAGGGTCTCTGGGATGCTTTGCACCAGTCTAGAAAAGAGGCATGAGCCTCATGTAAGGCATATGGGTGCAATGTGCCGCACTTCCATGGCTTCCAGTTAGCACATCCTTTAACACGGCAGGCGTGCTCCCAAATCTTTCTGGAGTGAAGGCCTGGGTGTGTGTGCATCTTCCCTGTGTAACACACACACTCCAAGACTTTTCTAAGTATTGGTGTATTAAAGTTGGCTTTCATTGGTATTTTGAAACCTTTCACAAGGGATTTTTGTAGAGTCCTGCTTCTATAGACACAATGTGTTGACTCAGGATATTGTCATGGTTGAAGTGTTCTCAGACCATTTTCCCCCTAAGATTTGAAAAGCTCACTATCTTTTGCCCTCATTAAGGTCAGCTACTGCCTATGAAATACCTCATGTATTCAGAAAGCTCAGTGAAGTGTTAATCATTGACACAGGAGATGTTCCAAGTGTTGTGAGTGCTGTATGTTAGCCAAAGCCTCATCAGCCCATGAAATCTGCTCCAGATCCTCTGGCTATAATTTATTGCTGGATTATTCTTTATTAATCCCTGATAGGGTGCTCTGCTGCTGTATGCAGCAAGAAAGGAGATGGTACTTGTTCACTTAAGCTGCAAACAGAACACTGAGAAGTCATGTGGCTGTTGATGGCAGACTATGTTTTTTTATTGAGCAAGATTTTCAAAAGGTCACTGACAGTGCCTTATTGCACTGCAGCCTCCCAGGAATGTTTGAGGACACAGGGTAAGCAGAGACTCAGAACCTCCCTCACAGCTCTTCAGTTTTCCCTCAAAGCCAAGGGATTGTTCACCTACATTCAGTGTGTTTCTGAATGATCCCAGGAATAACTTATTATAAAATTGAGTGAGCACCAGTCAGCCTTAAACTGCGTAAAACCCAAATTGGATCTAACATACAGGAATGGTTTAGATAAGCAGTCTTGTACATGTGAGATTATCTCTAAAACGACTTATATTCAGTTTGCCTCCTCCTATAAAAATCTCAATCACCCTTGGATCATAGCAGAGCCCAATGAAACATCAGCCCCTTTCCTCTCTCCCTTTGTGCTAATGCTTGTTCATAGCATTGCTCAGAAACATGAAGTGTGTCCTGAGTATTTTTTTCATAATGTTCAGAAATCATTTCATAAGCACAACTGCAGTAGTTCAGACGAGGGCTTGTCTAACATTACTGTTTTTGTAACAGTGGCCAAAATTCGTTGTCAAGGGAAGATTATACAGCATGCTTAAGGCAAATGTGTAAAATCTGTCCGCTGAGCATTTTTCTGGCTTCTAACTATTCTGGCTCAGGGACTTTTAGACCACTGTGGCTTGTCTGTTTACTAACCCTCTCCAGCCCTCTTTTCAAGTACTTATTAAGCCTGCCCTTGAACCCAGGAAAGTTTTGTTTCTGCCACATCATTTGGCAAGGATTTACATAATTTTGCTACATATGAATGAAGAACTGCTTGTTTGTTTTGAATTGGGATCAACTGGCTTCCTTTGGGCACCATGTCCTGTACTGAAAAAAGGAAAGAGCAATTCATCTCTATCTCATGGCTGTTGTGGACCTTCATAATTTTTCCCCTAAGCCATCTCTTTTCCAGGACGAAAAGTCTTAGCTAACTGAGTCATCCCTTGTATAGAACCCATTCACCTTTACTGCTCTTCTCTGCATATTTTCCAGTTCTAAGACATTTTTCCAGGTGGAGGTCTGATAATTAAGTCCAGTTTACAAAATGTAGTAGAAGCATGGATTTGTATGATGAAAGAATAGATTACTTTATTTTTGTTTTCTGTTCCGTATGTGTGAATGACCTTAGTGTTACCAAGTACCTGAGTGATATTTTCATGGTGCTATCATAACCCCAACACTTCCTCTCTGAGTGGTGTTGACTACCTCAAAACCAATGCTTTTTTAGACATAGAACAAGCACTGTTTTCCCCAACAAATACTATTTTACCTTCATCTGCATATTAGTAATGCAGCACCCTCAGTAATTGGATTCTTTTTCCTAAAGTATTATCTTGATATTCATTCTCTGACTTTCATTTTCAGTATATTTTGTGAGTTCTGTAGTTTCCATGATTGTCTTAAACTGTATATCAAACCCAGTTTTCACAAATAGCCAAAACCCCCAAATATCTTTAGGGAGTATGCATTTAAACCTCTTTTATAAAAGTTTTGAAAAGAAGTATTGTATAGAAATAATTCAGTGGAAAAGACTAGTTGGTGCTCAGGAACTGGAACAGATTTTCTGTGTAAAAGTGGCAGCATTTAAGAAAAATCATGAGAGAAGGTTATGAAGAAGCATTAGGAAGAGAGGTGTGAGAAGAGCACAGCCAGCAGGAGGTTTACTATAGGGAAGGAGAGCTGACACACAGGAAGGACTGGTAGAGTGTGGTGCCTTGATGTAAAGATGAAATACTAGAATATGATACAAAAGGTGAAGGGGAAGCCATTGAAGGAACTTGAAAGGGAATTTGTATGCTAAGAAATGGGGAAAGATGATGTAATACCTCTTGATTTCACCAGGAAGGAAACAGAGTCAGGATAATTTTTCAGGTATTTTCCTAGTGCTCCAAAGCACAGACAAGAGTATAAAAGTGCAGCACAGGAAAGTAGTGCCTCATTGTGTGGGGCCCTTAAGAGCTCCTGTGACAATAACTGCTTCTGAAAGGTTTGATGCTTTTGGCTTTGGCTGTGGAAATCTGATGAGACCTGCAAAACGTCATCTGCTAGAAAACACAGCGATTTTAGAATGTCATTCCAATAAGCTGGCCACTATTGGAGAGGGCAGAAAACATCTGACTGTTTTTGAGGGAGTAGCAGCGAGCTGTCATCTGTACTCCTGATGCTGAGGGTAGATCAGAACCAGGACTCATCTTCATCACTCACAAAAAGAGCCCCGTGGAAGATGCTCTCTCTTCCGGTCTTTGCATTCCCCAGGACAGGCTTCCCTGACTTCAATCATCTCCTTTGTGATGCTTGGCTCGAATCCTGTATACGTGGACATTGTCTTAACACTCATCCTCATTTGATGATTCCTACTTATGCTTTTAGTTAGGAAATTTAAAGAGTATTTGAGATTCTCAGCTAGTGTACATTGATGTAGACCTGTAAGCTTGTCATCTTTATCATATCCGCTCCTTGGCTCCTCTATTAGAGGAAGTGGGAATGATGAAACCACCTGTAAAATGCTTTGATGAAAAATGCTTGCAAGAAGTGAGTATTTTATTATTTTGACAACTTTTTCCAGCTGATAATATCCATGAGCATTTCAGTATGTTTCACTTCACCTATTTAAAATGGGGGGAGATCTGGGGTATAAGGAAGGAAGATGCAATTTATTACTAGATCTGGTCATTCTTCCTTAATAATGATACACAAAGGACTGGACTTTTTGACAAAGTATAACTGGAGAAAAGACATGTTTTCACCAGATGCATGGAACATAAACATATTGTTGAGGTATTTGTCAAGAGATAATTTGGGATACTAAGTGTGCATTTAAGGTGCTTTTTTTTTTTTTTTCCTCCCTGAGAGGAGAATAAAATACCTTTAGGGCCACCTAACTATTTTAAAAGGATTTCAGATTATTAAGACTGTATTTGAATTATCATGTTCATACTGCCCAAGGCCTAAATGTTATACCAGGTGGTGAGGCAGGAATCTCTAGGAATATAATGTTTTCTATTCACATTTTGATTAAATTTTGGAAGAAAAAATTTTTATTAGGGAATTGTTTTAATCTTTTTTGAAAAGTACAAAAGCATTTTTTTTTACAGACAGTGTTGTGTTAGAGCTCTCATATCTGAAATAGATTTATTTTATTGGCTATTCAGTACTCTAAAAATCAAAACACTTTATTCTGATCTGTAATCTTACTTCTAGGGATGGAACAGAGAAATTACTAGAGCTTTACATTTAAAATAAAACATCAACAGATAAAGTGCATGAATAATTGTGAGTGTGGCAAAAAGGGAATCAAGCTGAGGGTTGAGAATATTTCATAAAATATTGAAAGCCTGCAACTCATGCATGGTGCATAACTGTGTATGTGGTTGTTTCTGTACTGACTGGCATCTCAGACCAAAGTGTTTATATATCTGGCTGCCTTTAGAAAGCATATGAGGCATTAGGTCTTAACCTTATCACAGTTATTTTAATGATGATGTTTTTTATGTTTAATTTAACTGTAAATCATGTTAGTGGAGTTTTGACTGCTGTGTCGGAGAGCTTAAAAACTGAGCTCAAGTTATTTCAAAAGCTCTGAATTTGTCTAGCTGTGATGTTTAGTCAATGTGATCCACTCAAGTGTGGAGCTGTCAGAGAGGACACCAGAGGATGCTGCTTAATCTGCTCAGTTTGGGAGGGAAGTCGGACTCTGAGCATGAAGTTAAGTTTTTGATCTATCTTGGTTACTGTAAAATAGCCAATTTATGGATTTGTTAAGGACGTTAAGGGAGTCACAATGGCCTACAAAACACTGTGCCATGCCATAGTGCATTTTCTAGTCAGATATCCATGGAGTGTTTACTTTTGCTGTATGGGAAATGATTGTTTTAGTTCAGTTTATTCACTCTGGTGTCTCATACAGTGCTGGGTAAATACTTCAAAAACCACATTGGCAAATGTTGGTTCAGATGAATCCTGCACACCCATGTAAGCAATCATGAGGCTTTCTGTTTGCTTTCTTTTCCACAGGCATTCACACATTCAGTTTCTGTGTAGTCCAAGAAATATAAATTTAGAATGACTCTGTAGTTTTTGCTGGAGCATTCTTGTAGATGCAAAGTCACCCTCTGCCTTCCTGTCTCTGCTGATGTGCTCTTGATCATGTGTGAAAGATCACCTCCCTGTCCAATTCTCCACACAAATTAAAAATTAAAATCTCCCTGGGGAACCCTGAAGAGCTTGTGGTCAAGGCAATGATCAGAGTGAGGTGATCCTCTGGTAATGTTGTTTTCTCTCAGCCCTTTCTCACCATGCAAATCACACACTTTCAACTGGCAGATTTTTGGGTTTTTTGCCTCATAGATCATGAATATGCAAGTCTGTGCACCAGGTTAGGAAATAAGATCATGTGTAGGACATTGGTGGCATTACTTGAGCAGGAAAAGCCTGTTTAGATGATTGTTTGGGAATGTGTTTTATGTGGAAAAAGTTCAGATTTAAATCCATTTTCCTGACGTGCTATTCATACAATGTTCCAGGAGAAACTGAAGCACAACCATCATGATATCTTCAAGGGAAACAAGAAAAATATGCTCCCTGTCTTTTTGTAAAAATTGTCTAAAAGGTCTTGCGTTTAAGAATGAATGAGTCAAGCAATGTAATGAGTGTAGGTTTGGGGTTTTTTGCATGATTGGTTGGTTTTCTTCCTTCACCCAACCTGCTCTGACTGAGCCTTTTGAAAACTGCCAGCTCTGAGCATAGCAGATTCAAATGGTGTTTTCATCAAATCTTAGTGCTTGTTGAAAGTTTGGTCTGGAAAATATTTTTTCTGAGTTTGGGCAAGCAGTATTTTCACCAGTGAAAGCCGTTGGTTTATGGAGCCTAAAAGGACCTCTCCCTACAGCAAACCATTTGCAAAGGCATGCAAGGTTTATTAACCATCCAACCCACTACCACCAGTTAGAGACAGTGTTACACACAGGTGGATTCAATGGTGGTGGACTGCATAAATACAGTGTCTGAAAAATTCTTACATAAAAGGATTTTTACCTGAAAGTAAATGAAATACTTGTTTTCATTTTTCATAAAAGTAATTGCAAGATTTTAAAATGACACTTGAAATTGCTGGAAGTTGTCCTCTTTCCTGGCCCTGTAACAGTCTTTATTTTTCATTCTTATAAATTACATGATATTGTCTAGGAAAAAGTTACACAGGATCTCAATCTCCAGGCGTGTTTTTTCCAGGGAGAAACCAGTAGAACATTTACAGTAATTAACATATTTCTGTCTTCTGATTTTGTTAATGATATCTCTTTGAAGGCTGTGCAGTAATTACTGCCCACAGAGGTATGTACTCTGAAATAAATTAATGACCAGTGACCAATAATGATTATAGATGTAATCATGCATTGTGGAATACAGGTTAAAATAGATACTAGGAACAGTGTTGTAAGCAAAAGTAAACTGCCCTGTTAAGCACTGCTAAAATTATTTTAGCAATTGATCAGAAAACTTTAGAGTAACTTATTTTCTAATAATATGTTTATTTTACTATATTTTTAGTTTTTATTTCTAAAACATTTCCTCAACAGACTGATACAGTAATAAGTAAAAAGCTAATCTCACACCAGCTATGTATTTTTGGTGAAGCCTATTTTAGAGATATGAGTTTATTGTTAAATGTTCTTATTTGATGGATGAATTTTCAAACCCGAATTAGAACTTAAATGTCAGATAAGCATGAGTTTGAAAATCTCAACCCCTAACTTCTTTTTCAGCAATTTCACTTGTTGAAAAATACTGCAGATGAAAAAATCTCCTGTCTGTGCCTGTTCAATTTTGAACTGATATTTGCATACAGAATTTAAAGGTTTAAAGGTGGAGAGTCTCCAAAGAAAGACTGCCATTCAAAGAAAGCATAAAACATACGCCCGAAATTTCTTAAAAATTAAAATTTAATAAAGCAAGCTCTTGCCTTTTGTTCAAAGCAGTAATTTATTTATAAAATAGAGTTTTTAAAAATCCAGTAGCAATTCTTTAAAAACTTCACTGATTGGGAGCATGATTCTTTCTCAAATAGCGTAATTTAGAAGCCTTGTTGAAATCCAATAATTTGGTTGTTCACCAGTAGGAAATAGACATCTTAAACATCTTACATATTTGACCCTTTGGCCTTGCAAAGCACATTTTCACATTAGCAAACTTTAATGTGCTCAGGGTGGTTTGGATTAACATCTGTAGTGTCCTTACCTGTCTTTAGGCATCTTGGGTTAAAGAAATACAGCTTTAGAAAATAAGCTCACCTGGCAGAGTTCTGTACTTTGTACCATACAGTAACAGGCAGTGTAAAAATGGCTCTTTTCTTAAATCTTCAGTGTTCTCATCTTCGCAACCATGAATTTTGGAAGTATGTGTGAAAGAAGAGGTGAATACCCATTGAATTTTGACCCGAGACCTTTATGTTAAATTTACCCAAATCAATGGATTTTAGCTGCATTTGAGCCCTAGTTAAGGTACACTATCTCACAGTGGATTAGATTCTGATTTTTCTTTCTAAGTTAATGCCAGCATAAATAGAAAACATGCACTGCAAGTGAACAATATGGGAGAGGGGGACTCTATAAAATCCAAATGTGCATACGAGCAGCCACAAGTCCATTATCTGAAGTGGTTATGTCATCTTACACCAGCAGAAAACTCAGCCTACGTTTGATTCCTAAATCTCACCTTACATCAGATGTTCAAAGGTTCAGATGAATAAGATATGTCTCTGTACAGTGTGTTTTAAATTAAAAGCTAGTGAAAAGCATGTCTCTCGATTTCTGGATGACAGTCTTGGAAAATGTGTTTCAACTGGCAGCTGCCCTCTTCCTATTTGCCTCCTCCCTCACCTAGAAACCAGCATTCAGCAATGTCAGAGCTGATACACTCCACAAAACCAGTAACCTCTCTCTGCTGCTTCTTCCCTGGTTTGTTCTGGGTGCTGAGAGGTGGCTCTGAGAGGGCAGCATGTACAGGGCAGAAATATTTCTTGAGGGTATGGGAGGTTGTTCTCTCGTTTGAAGGAAACCGAGACTTCCAACTGATTTTAATTTTATTTTTAATGTTCATGGGAACCAGTCTTACATGCCTGACTGAATTCAGAGTTTGGATTTTTGGCAGGTTTTTATTTGAGCCCAGCTTGGCTGTTTTTCAAAATGTCCAGATTGCTCACATTAAATCTGAATAAGCACTACCCACTAGTTTAATCAGAGTCATCTGGTATACCTCTAATTAGCATTAGTTAAAGTTGAAATTCTTAATAACACAAAATGCAGCATTCTTGGGATGTATTTTGTAAACTAAGTGTAAAAACTGTAGGAGAGAAAATATCTTTTGCAGTATTATTCAAAAATTGGAATACATGAATAATGATGACAATAAAAAATGGTAACAAAATAAGGCTAAGTTCCCAGAAAATACCATCTTTATCCATTTAGGCATGCATACACATATACAGTATTTTTGATACAAATGCATTTATGAACTTCAGTTTTTGTTCCTGCTAATACAATAATTGACTGTAACTGTATATTGTGCACAAAACAGTAAAACATGTACACATCTGGGAGTATTTCAGCAATTAAATAAGCATGTGACACTGTGGGTTTAGATGTAAATTGTTTCCTGGTCTTAACCCATTGCAATAAATGATATGTAAACAAAGTGCTATAAAAGTATCTTTCTGTTTGAATTCAATCTATGTTTTGCCTGAGCCAGGAACAGACCATTACTGTGTTACTGTAGGTTGTCAAAAATGAAGCTTGAAAATTATTATACTTGTGCAGTTATTGGCTCCTAAAGGATCAAGACCCCCTACAAATCTAATTTTTTGTATTATGATCTATACCTATGTGGGGCTTGTTTATGTGGAATTCTTCCCTGAATTCTTGCCTTTGAAGATGTTTTAATTTTTATTATGTCAAGACGTAATAAAATTTAAATTAAAACAGCCAGCCCTGCAGTTTGATTGTTTTATTAAAGTGTTCCCCAAATCAGTAATGCTAGATTTGACTTTGATTTTTCAGGTGTCTCTTCTAAATCCTAAAGAACTGGTGGACCACACTCTTATATTTTGTAGATGAGCTATTGTTTTTTACATTTGTAACGTAACAATAGCGCAAAAAGCATCTGTTTTCTCAGATTTATGTCTTCAGATGCTCTTGTTTCTCAATCATGCTTCAATTGATACTCTGGACATAGAAATATAATTTGTATTCTTTTTTATTTTTGGACACATTTCATTTTCACTGTTCAAAGATTCAATGGATTGTGATTACAGAGGGTTTTTTGGTTTTGTTTTTTTTTTTTTTTTTCCAAGGGCATCTGTTCTTAGCCACAGCTGAGGATGGGGCCCACTGAGCTGACTGGAAGGATCCACCTAGAATTTGTTGAATTAAGTCCTTGCACCTGGATATAACTGTCATGCTGCTGTGCTGGGGTTTTCTTAAGCTACTGGTAAAACAAATTAGCTCAATTTAAAGTGGCATCCAGTAGGGAAGCAACAACTCACCTCATATAATGTTTTTCAAATAATTATTTTTCTATTGCCAGTTTTGTTTCATGAGTATTTTCCTAAAGGCAGGATGAATTGTTAGATATTTTTTCAAAAAAAAGTTAAATGTAAGAAGCAAAAAAAGCATTCTATTCTGTGTATCTGCTGAGTTACAAGTACTAGAGTGCTATGTGATTATTGTGTGACTGTCTCTTAGGTAAATATTTGTATAAATAATATACAAATATACATTAAAAGGAAGGCAACAGCAGATATAATGCATTTAAAAATGCTGTAGCACAACACCACCTTTACCCTTCCAAAACCTCCAAAGCAGTCTCTGCACACACACTTCATGCACTTTTTGCCAGATTTAGCACTATAACGGTAAAACTGCTTCTACATTTGGGAAAGATTCATGCGAGTTTGTTTTTTTGTTGAACAGTAGACAAAGGTAGCCGTTTATGTCTGACATGGGAATTTGTATAAATACCATGGGATCTCATTTCCTTATGTATTTTAGAGCTGTTTGAACTTGGCAACAGAATTCACAAGCTTCCTGGAAGGTCCACAAAGGTTCATCGCCTCGGTTGGACGCGCAGTGGCAGGAGTTCACATGAATCCCTGGAATGTCTGCATCTGTGCTAGCTGCAGCTTTTCATAATATTCCCCAAATGTAGACTCTGGGGGAAAACAATGAAAAATCACCTCTGCAACTGAGCATTTCAGGATGACTTCTGAAATGGAAGAAATAGTGCTTTTACTGGTGCTCTAAATATTGCTGTTATTTTATTGGTAGGTGATGTGCTAATTTGGAGAAAAGAGGGATATGTTCACTATGCATGGAGGGTGCTTTTGGATGTGCCTCTGGAATAACCCCAGCTTCAGCTGTGCCCAAAGGTGCTGCTTTTCTGACTTGGTCATGTCACTGTGGCTACCAACTTAAATTGCTAAGATGCTTCTCAGTTGGCTAAAAAATAACATGGATAAAAGCTACTTCTTGTTTTTCACATTTTAAAGTAAATTGAAGAATATAAAAGGAGTCTTGGTTATCCTCTTGGATACTGTGGCAGAAATATAGATGTACACAGTATTATAAACCATCCTCTAAGCTACATTCTCTTTTAATATAGGGAAGACTCGAATGCACCAGGAATGTGAATTAGGAAAGCAGTTCTTTTCTAAAGAATGGCAAAATGTCCAGAGATCAAAAGTTAAATGCAGAAGCTGCTGCCAGTCCTTCAGCTGTGCTGTGAATCTCAAATTTTGGAGAGTGTACATATACAGTGGAAGGGAAGCAGGGACATTTCTGTGGCTCTCCAGAGCAGTTTAACTCGTGCAAGCATCAGCTTGGGGTGATCCGTGTGTGTCACCAGCTCTGTCACCTGCAGAGCTGCTGTGTGCCCCTGAGGCCAGTGGGGAAGTGCTAAATGCAGACTGTCCTGCATGAAGGCAACTTTCAAACAGCAGCTGATTCTGAACTCGAAACAGTTTAAGGGTGTAGTGCAGTTGGCTGTTTTTAAATCACCTCTTTTATTAAAAAAAATAATTTGTTTTTTAACTGCGGAGTCCAATTCTTGCAGTGCAGCCTGTTTTGTCCAACCCAGCAGCGTAACAGGCATGGATTTGCCATTGGTGCTCCAGCTGAAGGCTCTGCACAGACCTGGGGTGCAGAAAATTCACAGAGCACAAGGGGCCAGCACATAAAATAACACTGAGTTATTACCCCTCGTCTGTGGAAGGGCAGGTCATGGGAGGGAGCTGCCATACCCTAACCCATTGTGCTGGTGCACGCCCAGAGCAAAGTTTTTCTTCCAACTGACACAGCCCTGAATCAATGCATACGAGCAGGAAAGCAAGTTGCTTTCATATAATATTCCTTTTCATAAGTTCATTTTTCATGAACTTCAGGGGAAAGAAAAAAAAACCTTCAGTTTTCCCTCAGAGAAGAGGCTGTAACAGCTGTGGCTGGTGTAAAGGTTGCCTCGAATTCTTTCTGTGCTCCCTCTCCTGTCCTGGCTTCCAGGGAGGAGAAAGTAGGAAAAATCAGTAGCAAACTGAGTCTAGTATTTTTTTTTCTTATGTGATGATAATCCTAGGACTACACTTAGAGAGAAACTTCCAGTGGGAAATTAAGCTAAACTGAAAAGCATAACAAAACCCAAATGATCTAGACTGCAAGAATTCCTCCAGTGTTTTGTTCTTTAATGCTTATTAATAGAGACAATACCAAACCCTTTTTGTTATAGCATGGATTTTTGCCTAGCAAACTCCATGTCATATCTTCTAATTTAATTATTGAACTCACAATGTGGATAAATGTACAGACATGACTAATAGCATTCTCTTACAATTTCATTACAGAGTAATAGATGTGGTTTTTAAAAACTGATTTTTTTTCTTCTGTTACAGAATGTTTGTAATATAAATGAACTCTCACATCTTGTCTTCTTTTTCTCTTTACTCTCTTTTCATTTCTTTTTAGATTTGATTCATAGAAAAATGTGAGTACTGGGTGCTACTGATTTGGGTCATCTGCATGCAATTCAAAAGAAAAAGGTGATTTTATTTTTTAATTGCCTGTCAAGTAATTGGGAGAGGTGTAGTAATAAGTGGATTTATGCATAAACCAGAAAACTTCAGGTGAAAGAATGGATCTTTTTTATCATCGTAGAAAGAATCCATCTTCAATAATTAACAGCCAGACTATCCCCACCCTGTTTCCTCATGACATCTGAGAACTGCTGCACTTCTTGAACCAATAGCTGCTATACAGCAACCAGCATCAATCCTGAATGAAAAAATTGCCCCAACTGCTGGTGAATGGCACTCAGTGGGTTTCCCATTGAACTGTGCTGCGAAACAATGATGCACATTGGTAAATCACTGTGTGTGCCTTTCAGTTCTTATGCATATCCCATACTGGACAGCTTCCATTCACTCTGGCACCCACTGCAAACAAATGTAAGTATGCATCAGAGATGAAAGTGAAAATGCATATGTTAAATCCCAAATGGAGGCAGAAGAGTGTAATATATACATAGTTGCTTAGCAACAAACATGTTTTGGCCACAGGAATGGTGACATCAGTCAGAGGAGCGAGAGGGAAGCTGCTCTGCCCTCCTTGTCTCTCTCCCTAGAAGCTTCAGAAAGGTCTTTTCTTATTTCTTTCAGAGCAGAAGGGCGAGGGCTATTGTAGCCATTTGTTGATGCTGTTAATGCCCCAGCCCCAGGACAATCAGGCTGGAGCAGGGCAATGTTTCCCCTGGATGTCTGCAGCAGTGGTGCAGGCCCTCCTGAGCAGGCAGGTGCTTCCACCCTCCCTGCACGGCTCGTGCACAGCCCCTCTCGACCAAAACACTCCACGAGGAGACATGAGATCTGAAAATACAAACTGCTGCAAATAAAATACACTTTTGGTATTAGTTACTCTGCCTTTGACCCTATCATGTCTTCCATGCTCCCATCACGGGTCTCTATTGTGACCCTTTCAAGTTCCTAGAGGCTTTTATTTTACTGATATTTCACATTCATTGGGCTCTGAGTTTTTTCAGGAAAACAAGTAATGTTGATTTCAGTAAATCACACACTGTCTATGGCTAGTAGGCATGTATTTATTAATTCCTCTAATTTCAGATGGTTTGAACATCTTTTGTCTCTTTTCCCCCTTCCTGCACTGTCCTGCTCTCTGCAATGGGAGGCAAAGGAGGCAGCTGGTGAATCCTGGTTCCAGCAATGTGCACCCCTCCATGAAAGTGGCTCCTACAGACACACACACACTGTGCCTCGTGTTTTCAGCAGCCTGGGTGCTCCCCTGGCCCACCTTGCATGTATAGAGAAATTGCATCTCAAGGATCAAGTCCATCTGCACTCTGGGCTGCTGCAGACACATCCTGTATACACTATTATTGAGTGCTTCCTCTTAATTTAAGGTAGTTCATATTTGGATCCCCAGTGGGGGAAAGAACACATCAGGCATGCACTTCTCTTTGCAAAGAAGGCTCTCTTGACCATGTGAGAGATGTGTAGGAATGCAAGATATACTGAAGAACTGAAGTGAAATTAAAATAGATGAAAGCAGGCTTAAAGGACAATTATGGTAAAAAAAATGTATTTATTTCCATTCATGGAGCTTCTATGTAGATAGTTTTGTTTGCTCTCATTTTCTGTGAATTCAGAGCCCCTTTTTCACACACTAGCACATATCAATAACCAATAATATATCACTTACTATACGATAAGTTTTGGGACAAATGTTCATCATTCTGAAAATATGGCAGAATTTGAGACAAGGTGTGGTGGTGCCTCTGACCAGAAAGGCACATGAGGTCATTCTGGCAGGGTGGATCAAAACAGAGGGGAAAGACAAAAGACTGGAAAACAGGGAAAAGTCTGTCATTGATTCTTTCTGGAGAGCTAGAATATTTTCTTCTCTTGAAATGCCAAGAAAAAGCACCAGGAAGTATATAGTTGATGTCCTCAGCAAACAGTTGAGGCGAATTCTTGTCTTCATTTTCAGCCTGTGACTTTAAGCAGTTCTCCTAGTATGGCTTTCAGCCTCAGTGGCAGTCCTGAGTGATCCTACAGCAATTAAGTTAACATGTGGATCAGAAGTTCATGGCTGGCTCCTCAGTTTCACCAAAGGTGAAACTGGGCTCCCATATCTAAATTTTGTGAAGTTGGCAGCTTCAGCAATGAACTAAAATTGGTTGCCTGAAGTTCCCCCCAAGAAATTCTCCTACCATGCACTTTCGCCCGGTATGTAAACTCTTCTTTTTTGATTTGTAAAATAAATGACTATATAGCTGAAAGATAATTAAACTAGAAACCAAAATAGATGTTTTAGAGGCCTGTTAGATTGCTGGTGCTTTAAATGTGAATAATGGCAATTGTTGTCATTGAGTAACACGAGATTTTACAATTCACATTAAATACTGAACTCTAATTTATTTTCCAACGTGTACATTTTAGTTTATATCTCTGTGAGCCTACTCTTTAAATGTAGGCTCAATCAGTTTTCAAGAATTGGCTTTCTTAGAACGATAATTTATAATTTTCCTAGTGGAAAAATAGGACATTTTCCTATCCCTATTTTCTTATAGTTAACCACATAGATGGGCTGGTAGTTTCCTTTTTAAAAATATACATCTCCTTTTTAGGGAAA
>NW_005054465.1:656482-772571 GCF_000277835.1 Geospiza fortis
CATGCTTTTAGCAGTTGTGTTGTGAAGCTCTAATCAAGTGTCTGTAAAACATATTGAAAGTTCTTAACAAGATCATATCTCTAAGAGTAAAGTTTGAGTTTGAAGAGTAACAGTGAAACAAAAGATGGGATGGAACCATGCAAGTTCAGAGTACAAGTCAGTTTTCATGAGTTAATGACACTTTCATGCCACTTGGAGTCATGGGGACATCCTTACCAGCTCTATTGGTCCAGTGACATGATGGGGGAATTTGGCTTTAAGCAAGACTTTTGAAACTGTTCCACTATGCACACAGGCCTCATCAAGAATTATTAAATGTCTCATAGGAAAAATTGCAAATACCTCAAACCCTGTTTAACCCCTCCCTCTCTTGACAACTCTTAACAAATTCATAAAAAAATCTAAGAAAACACAGTTTTGATGAAACCTTCCCAAAGATGTGTATTTTCCCAGTTGGAAAAATATATTTGGAGATCAGTTATCAACGAGACACTGTTCAAATGGAAATCTGTACCAAGCAGGATCCTGTGCTGTGATCTGTGCTCACTGATTGGTGTCAATAGTGCCCTGGGTGCAAGAACCAATTGTAATCACTACAACCACAAGGAACAGCAGCCTGGGAAAACTGCAGGTATGTTGGATAGTGGAACTGGAAATCAGATTGGAGAAGTGATTAGAAAAATGTTATTCATCGTGGAGAGAAAATAAAAGGTACTTACTGTATATACAGAGGAAAAGTTCGCTGCAGAATGGAGGGTAAAGTAGTTGATTCTAAAGAAAACAATACAGAAGTTATGAGGGGTTCAACCTGCATTTAAGTCTTCAATGATACAATGTTGTGAAAAAGAAAAATGTACTACTGAGAATTTTTTTTAAATGAATGTAACCTGGAAGGCGACATTCATTTTAAAAAAATGTTACATTCCTTCATACACCTGTAACAGGTGTATAGGTCCTTCTGCCTTCCTCAGCACAGGCAAGCTTTGGGCTTTACTTTCCTAAAAGGACATGAAGGAAAAAAGAGGGGCTGTTTACAGCATACAGAAGGGAGCTTAAAAACCTTAAAAAAAAAAAAAAAACCAAAAAACCCCCAAAAACCTTCAAAAAAAAAAAACAAAAAACAAAAAAAAAACACCAAAAAAACCAAAACCGAAAAAAGGTGCTGAAGAGAGGATGTTTTTTTCCCCCCTGAACTGATATGAAAATATAAACTTAGATTACTCAAAGAACAATTTAGGCTAGGTGTTATAAAAGTCATAATTAAAGAACAGGTCAGATGGCATTGGGAAAATATGTGCATTTCCACTGCTGAAGGACTTTACAAAGTGGTTAAATAAACAGCTGTCAAAAAGAGCATAGGTACAGTTGATTTTTGACCTCTTAAAATCTGTTTCTGCTCCGCTTTCTATTATTTTCTCCAAGTGGATTCTGCCTCTTGGATGTTTGTTGGTAAAGCCAGCAATCAAAATAATAATGTAGAAGCAGAGGCCTGTAAACACAGAGGATCTGGTATGGTTTCTAGCCATGTCATTCAGCCTCTGGTGGGAAGTGCCAAGATATGTGCTTTGGAAGGCTCCTAGGGCACATAGCTGCATGTCAGCCTATTTCAATTAGCGTGTTGAAATGGCGGATTACACATCTCTATAAAAATTAAATTGGTCTCATCTCTGAAATTATAAAAAGCCTGAGGATCCAATGGAAGAATGAAATCTTGAGCACTTCGATTTCAGGGGCCACTGGAAGGAGTTGTGCCACTGTTTCTGTGGCACCCCACTGCTGTTGCTTGTCCTCTCTGATGTCCCCTCGCCCACAGTGTGGGTCACAGAGGCAGGGAAGCAGGGATGGAGAGCAGTCCCTAACAGATGGCTTTCTGCTTGGGGTGGGTTAGCTGCTGAGATGTCAGGGAGCCCTGGGAGCCTTAGCTCTGCATTTTTCTGAAGACAGGCTTTCTCTCTTAAGTGCCTGTATTCAGACTATTTAAATGTGCAGTTTAGATGATTTTGAGTTTAACTGTACAACTGTCCTCTCCACAATACTCAGCTTGTGGCACACTGTAAGTCACCATGCATTCACCATCATCCAGGGCCCCAGCTGGGAGCTCAGGTGAGCTGCTGGTTTCCCTTGTGTGCTCAGTCATTTCCCTTTTTGAGTCTTCTCCTTCCACCCCACCTGTGTCTCTCACACCACCAGACAACACATTTGCCTCCCCAGGCTCTCAGGGGATCTGTCATGAGATCTATATGAGTCTGAAAAATTTCTCAGATTTTCTTTTCTTCATGCCATTTAAGGGGGCTGCCAGTGTCCCTGAAACTTTTGGTCACCACTGATCCCTTCTACCTGTGCTGTAGGTGGGTAGCAGCCCTGGTCAGAGACTCAGCCTTTTGTGCATCCATCCCTGAGGCAGCCAAGTCTTTCCTGGTGGCCTCTCTGTCCCTGCTGAGTTTGGGTGGGTGAGTGGGTCATGGCCAGGCTCTGAGAGCCACAGAACTCCCCACTGCTGTCCAGAGGGAGAATGACCTCTGACAGACCCTTCCACCCTGTGTTGGGTGGTGACTAATCCTGTGGGGAAAGCAAGGGCAGGGAAAAGACTGGGCAGAGTTCACACAGCTTCCCTGGGGAGGGAGCTTAGCCTTCCATGTGTGGATCCATGCTCTGTACATGAATGCAGTGACATTTCTATCTCTCTAATGTCTCCTCCTAAAACTGCTCCAGGATGTCTTGCTTGTCGGATGTGGGTGGATCTGGCATTGCATTTCTTGTGCACCAAGGCACAGAGTTCTTGGGAAATGGTCTCAGGAGTTGTTATTTCCATAACTGTCATTCTCCAGGGACTGGGGGAAGTGGGGACAGGAAGAATTGTGAGAGTAGCTATTACAAAAAGAAAAAAAACAAACCCAAAAGATTTTCTCTGATGCTGCATGCTTGAGCTCTAAATGTACTGTCTTTTAATCTCTATAAAAGTCACTGAATTTGTTGGCTCAGCTTTTAATTCTTTTCGTGGTGAGAAAGACACTGAAGGGAGAGGGGACAACTCCAACAACTGCCACCAGCAGTCCTCAGGCCTGGCTCACCCCTCCCTCCCTGTCAGCCCCTGCGCCCCGCCAGCCAGCACGGGCACAGCACAGGGGCTTGCACAGTGCCAGGGTGGCTGCAGGGCCAGGGAGGGCTGCCACACCACAGAGCTCTCAGATGCAGCTCCGGGTGACAGGAGGGAAGCACAGAAGCTGCATGTGCAGGATGGATTCTCTCTGCTCACCCCTCTGCTGGGTTTTGATTGACAGAAGAAACAAAAAGCAAACATATTTTCGGAGGTGCAAAGGAAGTAGTGGCAGCAGACCTAAGGTTCAGGGGCTTTTCTGGACTGCAGTTCAGTTTTCAAGAGAGGAACAATGGTGGGATGGCAACAGATTGAACTGCCCCCCTGCTTGATATTTTTATTTGCATTTATTTGCTTCTTATTCACCAGGAGAAACATTTGGTGTGGGTGCTTCTGAAAGGAAAGGCTTGGAGGCCCATCTTCTGACCTCCAACAAAATAGTTGGTATTTTTAAAAATTTCTGGATAAATGAAACTTCTGCATTACTAAAGGTGACATCAATGTGCATGAAAAAAATTAATTTTAAATTGAACTGTTTTGAAATTAAAATGTTGTTTTTAGATAAAGTCAGAATAAAATGCTTTGAAACCTTTCTGCTTGGTTTGGTTTAGGGAGTGCAGTAGGTCTGAAATGGACCTATTCTTCCAGGAGTTTTTTATTTTGAAAAAGCAGCTTTTTCTACCTGAAAAGCATTGCCCCCTTCCAGTTCGAAGCCTAACAGCGCTGGTGGTTTGTGGTGGGAATTTTCTGAGGTGCATAAATAACTTGGGTAGTTATGAACACTTTACCCAGAACCAGATTTATCATATTTAATGTCTTAAATATTGGTGGAACAACTCGTATTAAATCCTATGTACTATAATTTTTTTCCTGATCAATTCCATATTTATAGCATTAATCATTTCTCTGCAGTTAATTAAGAGAATTGATGGCTCTCAGGCTTCCTTAAGCTGATTCTTTAAATAAATATATCAAACAAGATCTCCAAGTCTCCCCAAATCAGACTCCGTCACAATAGCAGTACAGGGGCCAAAGGGACAGGAGCGCAGATCCAGAGAGCATCCACAGGGACTTGACAAACAAAAAAGTGATATTTCAAGCTTGTGTCTCAGTGGAATGGGGAAATAATAGCAATATAATCAAGGGAGTGTTTGTGTAGCCCTTATGGTTTAAAAACCTTTTGCCTCAGCCGCGCTAATACTGTGAAACAAGGATGCTGATTATATGACCAATTGTTTGGCATGTGTTCCTAAACTGGTTTATAATTACCAAATTAATCTCTCTGAGGTATTAAAAGCCTATTTGCACAATCTTTGTAAAACTAAAAGGGAAGCGAAGCACTTTACCTGTGTTGATACAGAGCCCTGCAAACAGCAACTATTTGTTTTTGTAGCTGTTGTGGCTCTGGGAACAAGTAAATATAAACAGCAGGAAACACAAATACAGAGGCAGTGCAATTGGAGGCTGTCAGGAAGCAGTATGGTGGCTTCAGGAGCTGAATTCGGCTTGAAATAAGCTTTGTCTCAGTATGCGTAAGAGGCTTTGGCACTGTATCAGACCTCTGGGGAAGCCACTCAGCAGGGTGGGGATTACTATAGTTTGTGCTTCCCAATTCACAGCAAACTTGCTTCTCTGTCATAGCCGTGCATTAACTCTCTCTGTCCCACCTCGGCGCTTTCTGTGGGGTTCGTTTGCCCGGGGAGGCAGCGGCGCTCGGGCTCGGAGCGCTCTGCCCGCGCACGGGCGGGGAAGAGGGAAGGAGGGAGGGAAGGAGGGAGGCACAAAGATGGCTAATTTTGCCAGGCTGCATGGTTCTCCTCCGCAATGCATGTGCTCTAGTTGCTCTGACAATACCATCTAAAATGCAAATGAATTATGCCTGCGTGGAAGAGCTGGCGGCGAGGGCTGTGCAGACCTGCTGCTGGCATAAACTTCCTCCTGATGGGGATTATTTTCTTTCTCTGTGTGAACACATGGACTCCGCTCTCTCTTTTGAGGTTTCTCAAGGGTTAATTCTCTCCTAGCTGTGGGAATATTTTTCGTTAGGAGCAACTCGATGGTTATTCCTAACACATGACTATCAAAGAGTCAGATTAGCCGAGGGGGAGGGGAAAGACTCCTGAGTTTGCACTTCCTGTCTCTTAATAAAGCTGAGATTCCAGAAGTATTTAATATCATTGTGGTTTACATAGGAAATTGTCTGAACACTCTTAGTAAGTAACTGAATATATGGCTGCTATACTGAATGCCGTTTGTCCACGGTCCTTTTTTCTGTCAGTTATCTTAGGTATCCAGAAAATGTCGTAAAAGCGGGATCTTGTTACGGTGCACAGCTAAGTGAGGAACTACAAAATACAGTTTTAAAAATTTAAATATTTAAAATGTGTTGAGAAATGTGAGGTGCACCAGTACTAAAGAAACAACAGCAATTGTTTTATATGCACTGCTAAGGCAATAAAATGTGGATTCCTTATGTAGGTCCAAATGTAGCAGCTGGATTTGGCTTTATGAACCATGAAAAATAGTTCCCATCTGGAAGTTGATGTTGAATAAAGATGCAACAGTAAGGCTGCATCTTACATGTAACATTTATATGTTTCCAACTCAATACAGCACTAGTACTGGAGAGGAAAGAGTGAGGGAGAGGGAGATAGGAATATACAAATCAGAAGCCTCTGGCCAACATTTTAATGTGCATTCTCTAATTTAGGAGCCTCAGGTTTTGGCTGCTGGGTTGGATTTTTTTGATTTTTTCCCCCCAGAATAACCCTACCAATAGTCAACAGTGTACAAGTAAAAAAGGCTTCTGAATGTCTCACACCACATTCACTGCTTCAAAGATCATTGTCTCCATTTTCCCGTCAAATAAGTAAAAAAGTGATAATGTTACTGTTCTCTGATATTCATCCCCCCAAGCGTCCCTACAGCCTTCCCACCTATCAAATTGGCATTTAAAAGTACATTCATGGGGCCTGCAAATCAGAAATTCTGTTTCAAAGTGGCTGGCCCCTTGCTCTTTACCTGCACCCTGCCATGAGCCATGTTTGCAACATGCAAATCCCTCATTTTCATATCCCAAACCCCCAGTCATAAGATGCCCAGGAGATCCTACTTCCTCTCACACAGAAATATAAAGGTTGAGTTTAGAGACCTTTTTACAAAATCTGGCCCCAGACAAAACTCTATTAATTCCTAAAAGATTTTGTCAAATTTGTGATGCCCCAAAGTTTTTAAGAATTCAAATTACCTACAAGCATAGTCCATGCTAAAACCTTACACTGCAAATTAGGTTGTAAATTCTTATTAATAACATAAGGCAACAAAAAGTCAATAAAAAAAATGAAGTTGGAACATTTTATTGGCTCTTTTTTGCTTCCTCGAGCAAGAATTATTTCTAATGCAAGATGAAGTGTTAGGAGACGTGATGATCCCCTTTTTGCCTAGAAGATGTTGTGAGGTTTCTTTAACTGCAAGACTTTCATGGTGGCCCCAGTGCTGCAGTGCATCTGGCTGAAAAGATTTCCTGTATTTTTCTAAAAGGGTGCTGTTATTGTTCCTGCTGCTCTGGTTGTTTCCATGAGCCTTTAAAATGAAACCAGGTCCCACACCAATTTGTGAGGCGGACATCTTAAATGTTGGGAAAACTTTAAAATCAAAGTTGGATTTTGCAGGTATTCATTGTCATCAGACCATGGGAATCTTGAAATACCTTTAATCCACATTTACCTTTTATTTGAAATAACCCCTCCCCCCCCCCAGTGCTTGCAAACTGTATTCCTTTAACATAGGAAATAAGAACCACATATGTTTAATATACTGACATGTGCAGCACTCACTTGGTACATGTGGCCCACTGATGTGATCATAGGCTTTCTTCAAGTTAGCTCTTCAAATCAGAAGGTAGTGTCACCCTTTCACCTCTGGATATCCTGAGATCCCACACCTACACTACTCCTGCCTATTCTGATCCCCTGCTCAGTGTAGCACTAGAGCACTGGTACTGGAAAGGAGAAAGAGGCTGGGGGTGATGGAAATATATTAGAAGCCCCACAGCAACACTTTTATGTGTATTCTCTAATTTTGGAGTCTTGAGTTTTGTTTTTGTTTTAGTTTTTTCTTTTTGTAGGATAACCCTACTACCAACAAGTAAAAGGCCTTTGAATGTCTTCCACCATGTACCTTCCTCCAAAGCCCATTGCCTTTCTCTCCTTGTCAGTTAAATAAAAAGTCATGTCCCTATTTTGTGATATTAAACCCCTCAAGCATTCCTACAGCCTCTCCACCCACGCTTAGGGAATGCTCTGGAGGTTTGTCCCAGGAAGGTGTGTGGCTGTGCAGGCACAGGGGAGGCCACAACCCCTTTGACAGAAGTTTTGCCACAACCTGAATGTCTGCCATAGCCTTTTTTGAAGAAGTTTCTGAAGCTGAACTGAATGATGTGTTTGTGTGCTAGTGTTTGACTCTAGCAGTCTATTTTCCATGCAGGGATCTTGGAATTTCTGGCAGATATTCCTCAGGCTGGAATCCAGACAGCTTGTCTGAGCACAGAGAAAACACTCTCCTTCACTCCTCAAAATATTGGGAAAAGACACTGTATTTGCTGCTCCTAGGATAAAAGCATCCCTAATGGTGAGTGTGGTCTGAAAATAGCATGATGGACCTTCTTCAAAGGAGATTCACACGTGTGGGTTTGATGTACCCACAGCAGCCCAGCCCCTGCAGGGAAGGGGTCCTGGGCTGTGTCTGTCACCCACTGCGAGAGCATGAGGGTGGCCCTGGGCTGGGGCAGGAGGGCAGCAGGGGCAACAGGCAGAGTGAAGGCAGATTTGGGACTGCAGAGTGGGAACAGGGAGATCAGAGGAGACAGTGAGGCTTGAGGAGGGAAAAGAGACCTTACAGCCTCCCTCCCTCCATTCCCTCCATTGTGGGGCCGTCCCAGCTGCGCACTGCAGCACTGCACGTGCTCTGTGCACATTGGGCTGGGAGGATGAGGGCAGCCAGGCTGTGGGATGGAGGGGACATTTCTGCTCTGTCTGCCAGTCAGTGGCTGCAAGCTTCCCTTGGCCTGGCAGGAACAGGAAGAGCACAGGGCTGCATCCACAGGATGGGCTTGTCAGGGTCAAGGATCCAGTTCCACTGTCCTCTGCCCAAAGCAGAGCAGATTGTAACCATTACCTACTTTGTCTATGCCTTGAGCATGCTCTGGATTCAGTACAAAGACCATAAACGTTCATTAACTTCCCTGTCCAGCCTCCATGAAAAGATTCCCAGCACCTGGAGTGAGCCTATAATGTTGGCTATGGCATACAGAGAGGTTGCTGTCTCTCCACTGTACATATACATTTATTGTTCAAGTTAGTTTTTGTAATTAAAATGGCATGAAAGAAATGAAATATCTAGGCTTTCAAATCACAGACCCATTTTTATACTTAAACGTGCAGGGAAAAAGAATTGAATGGAGGAGATTTCTATTCTCATTTGCAGAATCTCCAGCCTTTTCATTGTTTAATTCACGTGCATGCAAATGTAGGGATTATGCAAGCCTCGGCAGGGCATGCTCTGGAAGTTGCATCCACTGCTGAACAATTTAAGGAGCTAGATTTCATAGGGTTTGGCAATCCCTTCCAAAAGTGCTGAATCTAGGCCAGGATTTAGGCTTGACTTGCATGGAGCTATTAGAAAGCATAGGTTGTGTGCAGTTAGCCAGGGAGCTGGAGAGCAGAGCTACAGTCCTGCTTCTGTCCAGTGGCCTTAATAAAGATTTCCATTTATATTCATTACTGCAACCAAGTCCTGCCTCTAATCTATCGCAGGGGACACTACAGATATATTATTTCTTTGTAGTCTCAAAATGCTCAGATGGTTTTTAACCTTATTAAATCTAAACCCCTTAAATGTGCTTCTGAAGCAAAAGTTTTAGCAGTAAGCCTTCCAAAAAGTAAGATTTACAAAGGAGATTTATGGCTGTGTGGTGAGTTAAGTAACATTTCTCTCAGCATATCATTTGCCAAAATTAGAGGAAATTCCCTACTTCAGCTGAACAGGGAGCATTAGGAATGTGTATTGTGCTGGTAGATCAGGCTGTTAGTGCTCTAAGAAGCAGGACAACAACATGTTAATCTACCTAGATGATGTTCTGATGGTTGCTGCATTTCAGGAGATAATAAAACTTTGTTTGAATAACAGAATGCTTCAGAGTCCTCAGGATTTCACATTTACTGTGTGAGAATAAAATTGGTCATAACCTCACAGAGTCTCTATCTTTGTTTTTTAATAGAACCAAGAAAACAATTATTTTAAAAGGTTAAACCACAATCACATATATTGTGGCTCCATGCAACTATGTGATTGTTTCTAAGTGTGCAGGTACTATCTTGGCTTTTACAAGTAAAGGATCAGGCAGAGTGTTTCAGAGCCTCTGTGGTACATGGTGCAGCATCATGGCAGTTTTTACTTCACATGAAAAAGAGGCACACAAGTGCAGAAGTTGCAGATATTGATGAATCTGAAACTAAAAGACGTATCCTCCTAGTCAGCTTAGGATTGTTTTTCTGGTCAGAAATGATGTAAATAATGGTTAGCTGACTGAGAACACTCAGTGTTACTAAAATAATATGCTGTCAGGTTCTTGCTATATTGTTTAATAACTAAGCAGACTTTTTGGCTACAGAAAAAGGAAACAGTGCATAGACTGCACTTTGATTTCAGCATTTGGTAAACAGTATGATAATGCAGATGTTTGTTCATTTTTCATCTACATTTTGGGGCCACATGTTTTCAGTCAAGATTTGGAGACATTTTCTGAGTTATCTGTTTTCTTCTAACTGTATTCTTTAGATTATTATTTTAGACAGAGCCAGCTGGAAACTGAGGGGACCTGCCTAAGACCATTTCTATACTCACAGTAGTTAATTTTATTGTATGAGTAAAAGCAAAATTCTATCAGAGTATAGAATTAAAAGCCAATCAATGGAGGGAAAAAATGGCCTTAGAAACACCAGTGTCAGCATCTCAGAGGCAGGAATTCCCCTTTTTGTATTCTAGGCATAAAGAGTTCTAGAGTGGAGCCTTCTCCCAGCACCTGGCCTGGGATAGGATGTGTATTCTGGCAATTTGGCTAAATAAGTAAGCTGAAAAATGAGAAAATCTACACTCTAAAAGCCTGTAGCCAGATGCAACAGGAAAGCAAATTTGTCTGTCTCTAGGCAGATTGGTACAAAATGCAGTTGAGGGATATCTTTTCCCTAGACAGGGAAAGCCAAATTTGGATGAGTGTTTACTCCATCTGCCTGTTTTGGACAGTGGTGTTCAAGGTGACTAGGAAGCACTTCAAAATAACATACAAGTGTTCCTCTGGAGGAATTTCTGTAAGTTTTAAGTGTATTAAGTTCCTAAAGGGGTGGATACTGATTTTATATCAAGGAATGTGTCTCCTAACAATGTGGTGCTACTGACAACAGGTCTCATCAGTATCTTCCACACAACAGTCACTGACAATTCCAGGGAGAAGGAATTTCCTTGAGTAGCAGTGGTTTATAATATGAATCCATTCAAAGTACATTATTTCTGTAGTTTTTATGTTAAGTGGAAATGTGTTAAATGCAGTATGAACCAATTGTTCAAGTGGATTTATAATATGCATTTATATAAATGTGAATTGTTCCCAAAAATTAATTAACAGAAACTTTAAGCTTGGGTCTGCATTTATTTGAGGTTCTTTTATGTGTCTTTAAAGTACTAGGAGTTAAAATTTCCACTTTTGAAATTGAATTCTGGGCTATAAGACTAACTTGGAAGTGGATCCATCTGGAGTGAAATCTATATCAATTGAGGAAAATCTTGTTCTAAATATGTATTGTCTTCAAAACAATAGATATCATCCTTAGTTTGGTTTATTGATAACTTCTCAAATACTTTGAAGAAAGAAGTCTTGGGGTGCATTTGCAAACTTGGCACTTGGCAGAAGAGGAATCGTGAAGGCACAAAATATTGCAGTGTCATGTTCTTGGTCTCTTTCAGGTGATATCCAAAATGCACAAGGTCTAAAACCCAGACTGCCAGAGCGATTAATCAGTGGAAGCCAAGGACACAGATTCATGTGTGACTTGCAGAAAATCCATGGATGTACCCAGCTGCCTTCAAGCAGAAGTAACCCCTGGGGGGAAAGGCAGGGTGCGTGTCTCTACTGGTCATCCCTAGAGACAGCTTTAAGGTGGTCCCAGCTCCCCTCTGTTGGGGTCTGTGCTTCCCAGGAGAAGGCTGGTTGCACCTCAGGCAAGAAAAAGCCCAAAGGCACAGGCTTTGCTGTGGGGATTCCCTGCTGTGGGAGCCCTTCAGACACCAATATCTGTCTTCTTTCCTATGTGGAAACTTAGGAAAGGGTTGAAATATATCTGAGGGAATTCTGCCAGATATTCATGTATCTACATTTTCTACTCACGCAAGGGGAGCAGTGGTAACCAATGTACTAAAAGTCTTCAAATGCTGACAAATACAATTTAGCTTTGAAGGCTGCCAGCAATTCTATGGTAGTAAATCCCATTTGCAATCAAAGGGTGAGTCATTAGCCTTGACATTTGAGAAATGGAGATTACTATGAATTTATGAAAAAGGTTCCCTAAAATGTTTCCTTAGCAACTGCTGCTGAGGAGCCTGGGGCATCTCTCAGATCCCCAGGCTCAGGAAAGCCAGCAGCAGTGGAGCAGATGGTTTCCTATCCACTTGCTGTATGTAGTGCTAAGGGATCACTATCCCTATACACTCAAGTCTTGTCTAAGTGAGGAAAAAATGGTGTTTTCCTGTGTTCAGTTATCTTTACTGAGCTGACAATGCTGCTGGAACTGTTGCAATGAGCACAGCTTATTATACAACTCAGGGGCCTGAACAGTATCCTACACAGGGCTATGAGCAACTCGGTCAGTTCCAAACATGACTCCAAGTGGATGTGACAGCTTGTTGCCATCATAAAAAGTATAACATTTTATTTTAAAAGGGTTTTGTTAAAAAAAAAAAAGAATTAGAGAAAGCTTATAGTTTTCCATTTGTCCTCTGTTTCTGAAATGCTCTTAAGTCCTTCAATCTTTTACTTCTAGCCACGAGTTTTTCTTCTAGGTCAAGAAGACAGAATAATGAAGATCTTCCATCTATAGGGAAACAACAGAAAATTTCTTGACCTGCTGTAAAATCACAACCATTGACAATATTACGTAACTTAGCTGGTAAATTTAATCTCAACACATTTAGTTTGCTTAAGCCAGAGAAAAGTACATTTCTCTTAGTTAAGTAGGATCCTTAGCTGGCTGCCACATAAACAAAAAAGGTGAGAGACCTCAAGGTGAGCAGTGGGAAGGTGGGAATGGGGGAGAAGGGGACACAGGCATGCGGAGAGACCTGGGTGCTCCTTGGAAAGGCAAAGGGGATGGAGGTAGAAGGCACTGGGGCTGTGCAGAAGGAGGAATCTCTTGGGTGTACCACAGCAACATCTGTGCCTTGCCTCAGTCAGGTAGGCTGTGAACCAGAGATAAATCCCAAGAAAAGCTGGATGATTGCAAAGCCATGGAGGAATGTCCTTATGGCGTCTGCATGGACCAGTGCAGAAAGGTTCTTCTGGACCTAGGGAACAGGTCTTAGTGAAGAAATGGGCAGCCCCTTACCAGCACAGATTGTATTTTTTTTTCCTGTTGCATTAAATTAATTCCTTTAGTAAATTAAATTCTAATTTTCTGTTTCCAGTAGTCAATATTCTATTTGCATGACTTCCTATGATGGTAACATCTCATGAGTTTCATGTATATGTGATTTTTTTTCCTTCAGGATTTTTCAGATCCAAGTGAGATCAATAAAAAACCTAACATCTTCTGAGGAAAAGATACTACTGCTGGTGTAACCCACAATCCAAATATGAGCACAGTTCTTAGCAATTCTACTGCAGAATATTTTCAGGGGAGTGGTTGCACTTCATGACATTCTTACAAAAATATGAAGAATATTAATTTTTTTCCAATGGAAATAAATCCTTTCTTTTCTCCTCTGTGAAACAAGACACTCCCCATGTTTCTATTGCTCCTGTGTTGTACATCCACTGAGAATGGCCTGTCATTCTGCAAACTCTCATGTATTTTACAGAGTCAACATTGCTATTCATCTCATGCGACTGCAGCCAATCTTGCCTGCCAGGTGAAACGCGATGTTGAAACAGAGAAACCGTCTCAAAGAAACACAAGCTCTCAAAGCGTGAATGGCTCTGTGGATCAAAGAAGGCATTTTGAATTACACCTGGAAATGAAGCAGGGAGCAGCCAAGTCCCCGGAGCACGGGTGCAGGGATGGGAAGGAGGAGCGGTGGCAGGGCCGGCAGTCCCACCCTCGCCTGCTGAGGCTCTCGCAGGTCGGCTCTGAGCGCATCGGAGATGATTGGGAGCAGCTGCAAGCTGAGCCCAGTGCAGCGCTCCCAATACATTCCAGATGATGAATATGATGCAGGCTTACTGGAAGAAAAATATATTTCTGAAGAGAAAAACAATTACTTCTCAAAGCAAGACAATGAAGCTGAACCGACGCTACGTGGGCATAAAATAGAACAGAACTTTTGGGCAATGGCTTTAGCTTCTAATAAATCACCCACCTGGAGATACTTTTGCAGAGTGAGCTTGGATGTATCAGACCCCAAATATTTTCAGAGGTATATAAAGCTGAAAAATTAGGCATTTAAACCTTTGTTTTTCCCCAAAGGGACAGATACTTTGTCGTGTCATAGACTCCGATTTTCATGTTAGCAGAAAGGTGCCCTTGCCAGTCCAAACAACACGTGGGCTGTCTCATGGAAGTTATGAAAAAAGGCTTGGAAACACCACTTGATACAGTGGGTTTCACTGGCTGAATCTTCAGAGGGGACTTGAATGAAATTTGCAAAAACATGTCAAAAGTTAAGTGGCGAAAATCAGCTTAAATGCCTAATTTTAATTTTGTTTGTGCTCTTTGTTGTTTCATTGTGGAGGGAGGGAAGAAGCTGTCTTTTTTCTCCCTGTCCTTTCATTCTGCTTGGGAGAAAATGGATGTTGGTGAAAAGAAGAGAGCTCTGGCAGGGACTGGAAAGGGGTTGTTTATTCTGTTTTGTTTTCTTTAGAAAGGGGCAACTCTTCTAAAACTGGTGATGATCCAGTTAAAGGGGGACTCCGGGTAGGGAAGAGAAAAGAAAACTAATAATCAGCCTCTAAATGACAAGTTTTCTCTTGAACAAAAGAGCAACAGGAGGCAGTGCAGGCAGGGGGTCAGTGCCCAGGGGTAACGTGACCAAAACAATGGCTGGAGAATGTGTGTAGCTTTTGCCACTCCAGAAGCTGCTGCCCCAGTGCCTTCGCTGAGGGACTGCAAGGATCAAACCTGATCCGATGCTGGGCAAGTGTGGTGCCACTTCTGGAGTCCTCCAAAGAGGAGGCAATGACTGACTGTGGGTAACGCAAGCAGGAATTGAAGAATTGTGAGGGAATCCCCCAGTTCTGAATGACAGTGTGATTGAACAGCCCCAGCCAATAAGGCAGAGCCCCTACCAGCAATGGGGCTAAAGGTGGGGTTTAAAGTGACTTCAATTAAAGATAGAGACTGCTCGGCAGTGTCTGTGCTTCTCTTGCACTTGGTTAATTGCCTGTTGGGGAAAGCCAGCGGCGCTGGATAAACTGAAACGAGATGATTTTAAACTGTTATGAGTGTTCATGCAGAAGTTCATACTGGTTTAGACTAAACTGGTTTTAATTTCAATTCATGTAACTTCTGTGTGGACGAGGCCTATGGATTGCCATTTTGCAGCAATGGTGAATTTATAGCATATGTGCTGCAAATGGACTATCATGCAAATTCTCCTGGTATTTGCTCCAAGTCCAGTTCCAGCTGTCGGTGGAGATGGAGGAGCAGAATAGACCACTCACATGGCCTCCCATGTAATGCAGATTGGATCCATTGTCAGTCAGATGGACTGGTGGTGTGGGAGCAGTGTGAAGCCAGTTCTTTCACTACATGGTGTGTAAAGCAATGAGGCAGACAAAAGCTGGATTTAAATTAGGGAATATTTCTGCCAAATTTCGTTCTCTGAAGCAGAAAAATAAAACACTTAATGTGTCTGGCAATGTTTATTCTGTGCACAGGGTTTTAGCTGATCATAAAAGAAAAGCTACGTGTGAACATTATCTGGCAACTTCATCATATTCTGAGGAGATGAGAGAGTATGATTCTACCATGGCCTGAAAAAGTATTAGACTGAGAAAGTGGAAACAATTTGGCAGGAAAACAAGATGGCAAGAGAAAAAGAAAAAAAATAGATTCTTTTCGATTAGGTAGGAATTACCAGTTATAATCACAGCAAAACCGTATCTGCCGCAAAGGCTCCATTTTGAAAGTCCTTGATGTCCTCAGTGTCCTGCTCAATGGCCAGAGGCTTCCCACTTTGCCTTCTTGCTGCTTATTCAAAGAAAGGCAAGGTCTGAATGGTTGGAAAATATATGTGCTGCTCATGCAGTAACTGCATGTGCATGAAAATAAAAGAATTCCTTGCCTATGCACCATGGGTATCTGTGCTGATAAGGAGGCAGTAACTCTCATTACATGCATATTTGAAGACTTGGCCCTGAATTCTACTGGTGAAGTATTTTCCATGACTTTTCCACTGTATCTTCTTAGAGGTTTGTGCTCCAATCATCCAATACCTTGACAGAAATAGAAGAAAGTGTTAAAAATAATCCAAAGAAATAATATGAGACCACTTTTAATTCCAAATGATTGAAAGAGCAAGTATCAGCTAATGTGAATGAAAACATAGTTGTGTATTCCAAGTAAGAAGAACGTCAAGAATAACAACTTTGTAACTGGATTTGGAAAAACAAACAATTCTTTCCTTTCTTTGCATAATAAATATGGTGTGGATAGCAAAAAATAACATTTTATGAATGCTGTAACGTGTTTTTATTTCTACTGGTTCAAAACAGCATTTGCTTCTTGAAATTAAATGGAATCTGATTGAGTTTTGTCCTTTCTGAGCCTTGTCTGGTACAAGGTAATGCATTGACTACCCTATTGATATTGTAATTTTTCTATTATACATAGAAATTCTCATATTGCAAGTTGCTGGGGGCCTTGATATTTCACAAATTTGGGATCATTAAGAATGTTTTCCATGTCAGAGCTATACTAATTGTGACTGTGTTGATGACATCCACCATTCTACTTAAATTGAAAATTGCTGCTTACTAAAGAAGTTGGACCCTGAGCTTAAGTCCTTGGTGACTGATTTGATTAGTCCATTTGAGTGAGAATAGGGCAACACAGGGGCTATGTTAATGGAACTTAAACAATAGGCCATCACTAATCAGAGACCTCAAGGTTGAAGTGAGGTTAATTGTTATGCGGGTGGTATTTGAAAAGAAGTGTTGACTGGTGTAATGCACTATGGGACTGTAGCATTTGAACATGCAGCCCTAAGGCCAGAGGTTTTGTTTAGTTTCCCAATGAAATTTAAAGCTACATTATGTACATCTCTAAACAACAGCCTATATGCTACTGCCTTTTGATACATCACAAGAGCAACAGCTAATTGATAACAGAAATGAGCCTCCAGGCACAAAATTCAGATCCAAATCTGGTACTGGATTTTAATCCCTTTCTAAACTTGGTGAGGTGGGAATTCATTGAGTTTTGATTAAGCCCTTCATAAAATGCACATACAAGATTCAAATGGCTGCCCCGCCCCCAAAAGTTTAGAATATTCTAAATTCAGTTTCAGTTTAGTCCTAGAGTGCACATTTGGTGGAAACATATGAGCTGACAACTACAATGTCAATGCAAAAACATTTTGGCATAACTGGGAAGAACTGTTATTGGTATTGCTGTGCAGACAGGGATTTTATATCTCAACATGAGTGGCACGAGTTCTAGCTAGATTTCTGAAGGAATGCAGCTTGTATGAAAATATTGGTATTTCATCCTCCAGAAACTGCGAACCTGTAGAGATGAAGTCCCAATCTTTGTGAAAATAATCTTAAAGGGCGCAGAGATTCTTAGTGATCCCACTGAAAGGGAGGCTGCAGACTTGGCAGACATTGCATGTACTATAGACATTAAATTAGCCTGCAATTTACTGCAATAGAAACAGATCTTGTAAACTGGATTGATACGTGCTTAGGCTCCTTACAACTCCATTTCATGTGGCTCACAGGACTTATTTTTAATTAAATAGAGTTTGGACCTCTGACTTGAATGCCTCCACTGCACATGTGACATAAAATTTTCTGTAAGGAATGTATTAGCCGTGCACTGGAAGACTGGCTGGTGGTGCAGCCCTCCTGGTTGTGACTCCAGTACCACTTTGGTGCTGGCATATGGCTTTAGGCTTAGTTTCCTCCAAAGGAATCTGGTTTGGAACCACAGACTAGTGGATGAAGCTGCTCTGGTGTGAATGCTTTCAAGGAAATTAATAAGATGAAAAAGAAAAAGAAAACCAAACTGGGGCAGGGTACAGTGAGGGAAGGGGAACAGCTCCAAAATAATCAGCAATAAATACGACTATTGTTTCTTACAAAATGTGGAAAATAATGACAAAGACAAGAAGTAGTATAGGTGGAAAAAAGAGACTTCTTCCTTCTTTTGCTGTAAATCAACCAACCATTTTTTTTCAGAATGCAATTTTTTTAGGAAAACAAATTTCCCATTTTTGTGCATCTAAAGTGGCACTGGAGGAGGGGCAGGGAGAATGTGCCAGCACACATAAAACTCTAGTATGAGCATGGGAAATTAAGGACATTTTAACACAATCACATAAGGAATTTACAAGGTCCTAAGTCATGAATAAGTGCCTTATTCACAGGAAGCCAATATTTTGATGTATTCCCATGGCAGAAACAAAATGATGGGCAAGAAATGGACAGACACATAATACACACTCCAGTTGTCCTTTGCAGTCAGTGCCTTTCCCTAAAAAGAATCCTTTCTCTATTTTCATTTCTTCTATCTAAATAATCACTCCTCCCAAGCATACCCAACATTAGCAAAGTCTTTCCAATGTGATCAGAAGAGTTACTGGGTGCTGTAGACAGAGCAGCTGGGGGCCTTACAAAAACCACTGATTCAAAGTATTTTAGCACAGTATCCCACACACCAAATAACTACTTAAATGAAAGTTTAATTGCAGCCCCTAGGGAAGGATGGAGGAAGGGTCAAACTGTTAGACACATGTGCTTTGTTCTTTGTAACAAAAGCCTTTGAGCGTAAGTAAATGAACTCTGAAAAATAAAATGGAATTGTGTTTTGATGTTTTGGATATCGACTATATGGGAGGAGAACACACAAAAGGAAATGAGGAGCAAGTTAAAAAAAAAAGCAGTTTGTTATCTACTGCGCCATTTGCATTTGTTTTAAAAATCCCAGTAGTGTTCAAACTACCTGCTTATATTGTACTCTGGGCAAATTCAGGGCTCAGGGTTAATCTGGCTGGGATTTGTTCACTTGCCTGTGTATTACTGCATCTATTGCAATGTTTAAAAAAATCATCTCTTTTGGATAGTGTCTGAAGCTCCTCACTTCCACAAGGACAGAATGTGCTGGGAGCTGTACAGATGCAGAAATAGGGTCCTATTCTCAAAGAGCTGAATGCTCACAAAAGGACCCAGCAGCCGACAGGTGGTTGCAGACTGGTTTTCTCAACAAGCATCCAGCCCAGCCAAGCGTGCCCTACTGAAGATTTGTCCCATTGAAGTCAGATGAGAGTATTTTCAAGTTCAAATGAGCTTGAAAATTGCAAGGGACATTTCTCACTGTGGAGGCACTTTTTGCTGAAAAAAAAGAGAGCAGAACTGTGCCTCCTGAAGCCATGAAATCCTTCTCCCCTGCATAAGGCAGGTGGTATGAAGAATGGGGAGGAAATGCATTTAGCAGAACAGGTGGCTTGTTCTCACTGGGATTAAATCTTTCAGGTCTGCCTTTTGCTTTGGAAACTACCCTTGCTTTCCATTCACATGGCCTCAGGGTGAGTCTGTCTTCTGTTTCTCTGTGATGCTGTGAATTATCATTCTAAATATCATTAGTGTTCGAATTTCTTCCACACCTTTTTGCTCTGCCCACCAGTCACTGAGCTGACTTTCACAGGGACATTCAGGAGAACTTAGATTGCCTTGGTTATCTGATCAAGTGCCACTAATTCAACAACTATGGAGATGCCAATTATATCTCTTTGGAATGTATTCTAAATTCCACTCCCTCTATTTATGCAATTCCACTCGTTTGGCTTTAAAGATGTATACAAACAAGTGTTATCCATGGCAACTGATGGAATAAATAGACTTTATTTTGGAACTTGGAGCTTTCTCAGCTTCATAACATACAACAGCTCCAATGCCAGAGCCTGAATTCAGAAAACTCCCCGACCATAAGATATTTTTATGGCTGCCCTCTGTAGGGCTCTCTTATTTTAAAGGCAAAATTTGGGTTTTAAGTTTGTGTACCAGCAGTTTTACCACTGTTCACCTGGCAATGATTGGGGGGGGGGGGACAAACCATCAGCCATTGTTATGTACTGTGGGTGTTCTCACTCCAGCCCTGTCACTCCAGCCTTTAACCTCACTCAGCTTTCAGATGTGGGGATACCACAGGGAAGGTTCTTGGCAGGAAAGGTTCTTGGAGCTGTCATTCACTATCTAGATCCATCTCATTACATTGGGAACTCCAGCCTCAGCCAGAACTCCCACGGGATTCAGGGGGAGATCTGATAGTGCTGAATAACTGCATGGCTTGGCCCACGTGTTCATGCTGAAAGGGTGACAAGAGAGGCATTACATTCAACATCCGCACATGAAAGAGGAATTCTGTAGTGTATATGAGCCATCCTGAAAGTCATGGTCCCCTTTCTACCTTACTTTCTTTTGCAGAAAACTTCAAAATAGAATAATTTAAATGTAACAGACATCAGAAGTTTATTTAAGGATTTATTTTAATTTGGGAATAATAAAAATTTTCAGTGGCATTACATCTTTTAAAAAAACAACAGTAACTTAAGAGAGATCCTTCTGATTCACAGCTGAACTCTCAGTTTCCTCAGTGCACACTCACCAGATCTTTGATTCATTGTCCAATGTCAGTAAAAGCTTTCAGATGTTTTAACTAACTAAATATAAAAATTCTTCTTTCAGATCTAGATACCTTTTTTGAGGCTGGCTTTGGCTGGACCATCTTATTTTATACCACAATCAACACAAGCCCAGTAATGAAATAATTTTTAGCTGCTGAACTGTACTTGTTGTTACTTCTGTCTCATATGTTTGTGTTCCCAGGTAGTGCAAAACCCCTCACTAAGCAAGCCAAGTTTAAAAATCCCCCAAGGTTTTCCAATCAGCCTTCAAAGATACCATTTTTATCCCCAAATTGCAATCTAAAAGTTAAACAAACTTTTCCCTGAGATGAAGTAAGCTCGCACTGGACAGCAGACATTGCTAAACACACCAGTGTGCCTGCTATATGGCCAAAGTGTTTATTCAACAGAAGCTTGGACGACAGCCACCACATCAATGTCACAGCCTCTCAGCACATGCGAAGGAAATACATGTGATACATAGCAAATTAGGTGTCCTGCTCTAGAAGGAGTGGAATGGGATTGATTTGCCACTTTTAGCAATGCTCTTTTACTGTCAGCTTGGCTTTGAGAAAAGCATTAAAGATTCTTGTCACAGATGTTTCTTTCATAAACTGTTGTGGGAGAATGACATTCTGCAAAAATGGTTTACTACTCTGCTTTCTTCTCCTGGGAAAACAAAGTGCGCTAGTCAGCCCAGCCAAATGGGCTCAAGGAACGCTCTTCAGTTATACCACAATAGCATTAAGGATCATGACATTTACAGAGCTGATCTTAGAAGCTCTCTTGGCAAATGTACAGTGTAGAGGTATTTATCCAAAGTGTGTGCCATTGAGGGTTTTTTTTTCCCCCGTCTTGCATTAGTTCAGTGGGGTAAAACTGGCCGGTTGGGTGTTCAAAACAGGGCAGATAAAAAGGACTGAGCTTACACACTGTGTATTAAGTGAATGGTTCACACTGCATTTGGGTAATTAATCACCTTTAAACAAAGCAAAAAAGCAAAAAAAAAGGGAAAGGGAAAAAAGAGGGAAATCTACTACAGTAGTTAACATATGAAGCCTCACTAGAATTTACTCAAAGTTACCGGATTGCATAAAATACAGCTGTGAGATGAAATCACTTTTTAGATCACAGAGTAAATCTTTGACCAAGAAGCATAATTTTAATTGCTTATATCTAGCTGAGAGAGATGGGAGAAGGGAAAGACAATGAATCTATTATTTTTAGGTCATAAAGTTTACTTGAAAACATTTTGAGAATGCAAATTTTCTTGCTAAAAGTCAAAAGGTTTTGTAGGAGTATTTGCTATGCTGTAAAAAAGAGTTACTATAGCAACAGCAACATCATATAGAATCTATGACTTGTAAAGCACCTTCTGGAGGGAACAAGTTATCCACATGTCACATTAATTTTCATACTTTATAGAAAGTTAAATAAGCAAAAAAATCCTATAATGTCCAGGTTTGTCTCCTTTTGCAATGTTTACTTAAAGCAGTGTTTTTTCTCTATGGAGGCCTAGATTTGCACAATAATTTAAATTCTAAGGTTTTGGTATCTCAAATGCACCCCTTGTTGTTCTCCGTGCAGCTCTCTGAGTTACTGAACTAATTCCTGCTAGAATAAAACACCACTAGGGGAACATGAAAGAAATTCCAAGTTTGCTGTGATTATAAGCAGGATGACTGCTTTGCAGAAAGGAGCATCCCTCTGTGTTTGCCCAGCCTCAGCACAAACCTCAAGATGTGATCTTGGGCTGCCCAGAATTGCTGCTGCTGGGCAGGGGCTGTTGCTGGACTGAGAGTGCAGAGGGAGAGGGAGCAGAGGTTTGCATCTTCTCTCTTTCTTTTTTTCCTGGGGCAGTGCTTAAATAACATCATCATTAGTGGTGCCAAACTACATGAGGCTTGATATAGAAAGAAATGTTTACTAAAATAGGAGCGCTCTGGGCAACAGCAAAAGAAGGCTATAGTGACTGCAGGCCTAGCAGCAGCTGAATACTTAGAGGTGGGGTGTTCATTAGGAAGGTGTTGTACAGGTTTATTGCAGAGTTGCACAGGTATGTGATAAGTTGATGAGACCTGGTTTTGCCAGTAATACAGTCTAGCACACACTCATTTAAAAATCAGTTGTTAAAAAAAGGTGATTCAAAGTTTTAAGAAGAGAAAAATTATTGTAAGCCATTCTTTCCCTGGCCAACCAGGTGGAAATCCCAAAGGGACCCCACTGTACTCCAACTTCCAGCGCTGCACTGGTCTCTATCACCAGCTCTCTAAAAGAGTATCTTTCTTTCTGCAAGCAGATGTGGTTTGCCTTGTTTTTAAATGTACTGCCTGGTGTCCTAGGAAAAGGACAGCAATAGACAGATTTTGTTTAATTTGAAGCTGTGACCATGTGGTCCTGTCATTATGAACACAGTTATACTGAAAATATATGTTTTAGTTTCTTAGCTGGCTTGATTCCCAGATTGCAATGTGGTAAGACTTTTGATTTGAGATATTAATCAAATGACAAGAATTTCATGCAAGATTTGCTTCTATAGAGGGCCTGTGTAATCTATATCTTTCTTTTCTACACCATTAATGTATTCAGGGGAGCCACTTTTTTTCTCCATCTAAATGTCAACAAGTCTGATTAAGTGTAAGCAAGAAATCAGTGTTCCTTCTTCAGTAGTATCTCAGCGCAAAGAGGCCTTTCCAGAGGAGACAGTGTCATCACTTTTAGACAGACTCTTCCCCAAAACCAGCACTTCTGGAATTCTGCGACAGCTCAAGACTGGCTTTCAGACTGGGGTAAGGATAACTCCCTGGCTGCAGCCCACAAAACCTAGCCTTGGTGAAGAATCCCCCAGCCTGAATATCAGTCTATAAATGCCTATGAAATGGTTTCAGGGCACACTGCCCCAGCTCCTGGGGAGCAGCAGCAAACAATAACCCCTGTCCTGCCCATGCCTGCGCCAGGGGCAGAGAGAGCAAAGGGAACGTGTGCATTCCTCCTCCCCAGGCATCATGAGATAACAGCTGACAGTATCTGACATCTGCAGTCACAAGTACCCCCCAGCACATCGATTGGCTCCTGGGTGACTTTGCCACGGGAGGACGGGCACCACAGCTCCGTGTGTGTCCCGAGCTGGGTGCACCTGGTGTCACCCCTGGCAGTGAGCTGCCCTGGCACCATGGACACTGGGCCTTTCACAAAAAATACTGCCAAGGAAGTGCTCAGTGCTTAAAATATGTTACATGTGTCTGTGTGGAGAAAAAAAAAGAGCAAGAAGAGGATAAGAGTAGAGGCTTGGTTACTGAGCAGACCTATCTGGTGACATGAACGCTGTTAAAGCTGGATTTCTCCTGAACGTCAGTGCTAACAGGCTCTAAAAACGGAGGGAACAAAATGCTAGCATACATTCCTTCCAGGCTGACAAACCTGCAAGGAACTGGATCACTATTCAGAAGTCATTTTTCCTGCCCCATATTTTGATTTTTCTTTTAGTCTTCCCTTATCTACATAGTGACATTTCATAAAAAAAAAAATTAGTGGGACTGTCTATCTTAAAAAGTGCTTGAAATGATTTTGTTAAGTTAGTGATACAAAGCAGACACTGCTTGTCTGAAATTCCTTTCCTGGTGTGGCTATTTTGTCAGGTAACAGAAAGGGGAGAAGATAGCTGTTTGAAGGCTCTTGAATGATATCACCACTGAAAATAGTGCAAGAGTATCTAAAATAATCTTGGTAATAACATCTGTCTGGTTGCTTTTCTTTTATTAGTTTATTCCATATCACCATTTTATCTTCAGATTTATATTTCTTTAACACTTAACATAACACATGATGTTGATAGAAAATTTTGATCCTTCATTTAGAAGAATGGTGTCTAATTTTAAATAAAGTAAAATGAATTCTGCAAAAACACTGAAAATATCCACAGATGTTGTAAATTGTTTTTAATGAAGTTCATAATCTTGAATTAAAGTCCCAAGTGGCTATGTAGTTTGTCTACAGTCATCTCTCTTTTTGCCTGTGAATTCTTATTCAGGAGGGATTTTCCTGAAGGTAGTATAACATCAGGAACAAATATTCTTTAGCCGAAGGCCCAAATTCTCACATACTGGCCTGAAGATCATTCCTCGTAACAAATTACTCATTATTAGGCATTAATTATTTATTCATTTTTACAAGTTCCCCTCTTGCAGTCTGTCTGTGCAAACAGCTGAATGTGAATTTAAAAAGCCCCTGATGAAACAGATACAAATACCCAGCGGTTGAACTTTGAGAGCTCTGCACTTGTTTACAGATTTACCGCTGACTCAGAGAAGAATAGACTGGGGCAAAAATTGCCTGTGCATAAATTTTCTTTCAAAACAGAAAGAATAAGGGATAAATGCAGCAGATAAATTGTTCCCAATGAATGATGTAAATATACACCTACCTCAACTGTATTATCTTCATTGTTAATGAAACCGGATTTCAGGGTTTTGTGTCTATGCGTGCCTTTTGCTTTCCATGAAGCACACACTGTTCAGTCTAATGCTAGCTGGAAAACCAGCATAAAGTCATAAATGATAGGCATCTGTATTGTAATGAAAAGGTCCAACCAATTGATGAGTGGGCATAATGCCATTCAAGCAGATGGGTCTGAACAGCAGCAGCCAAAACATCAAGTAAGTCCATCAAATGGAGATGTTGAGGCTGGGTACATTTCACAGCCAGCAACATTGAATGTTAAGACTGTGTAATTAGCAGAATATGACACTATTAAACCAGCTCTGGGCTGGATTAATTTGCAAAAATCTAATAAATACCTTCCACATTATAGGAGGGAGGGCCTGAAAAGATGCTCGCCTTTACTAGGCTATGACAGATGGGAGCCAGGATTTCCAAGTTGGGAGTTTGAGGTTTCCTTTTCAAGCAGATTCATAGCACAGTGCTGTATTTAGGTATTTCCAAGGCTGTATAAGGGCAAACCCTTGCTTGCCTAAAATGCATGGCAAGATACTTTATGGAAGAAGCTTCTTCCTACAGGAAGGACGCACCTAACAAGAACAAAGCTCTTGCTCCTGGCTAACATTTGCAGAGTAGCAAAGTGTCCAAACACAGCTTTTAGTGATTAAAGGTTAACTTAATATACATGTTAATTTAGTCATCCAATAAGAGTAAAAATAAGAAAATGTGACTTTAGCTAAATGAATTGTGAAAATTATATCAGTTAACCCTACAGGAATTCAAATTATATTTCAATTTCATAAATTTGCTGCCCCGGAAACTGTGAATTACTCTGCTTTTCTAACACAAAACATATTTTCTATGAGATTAATGGGAAATGTGCATTGTTTATAATAACTCAGATTTCATAAATTAGCAGTGATCATATTCTGGTTTCCATTTGCACGCTTAGTTTTTGATGCCTCCCAGGGACACAGGGAAAACTGCTGCTCAGATACCAGCCAAAATGGCAAAGACATGCACAGATACTTTGATATTGCCACCCTGCCAGGGTTCTTTCTTGGAATGGGGGCTTTGGACTTGGCTTGTGTCTTTCCTGGAGGAGCACTAAGAAGAACAGTCTCAATGATATCTCTCCCTGCTGCACTGTGCAGCCGAAAGTCCCAAGGCCTTAATGAGTGAGTTACAGTGAAACCCTATGGAAAAATCATAAGTGGACCCCTGAAGAGCGTTTTTAGGAAGAAATTGAGTGCCCAGAGTGCATTGGTCAAACAGGAGGAACCAGATCACAGAACCTCACTGTTGCTGGAATAGCTGTGGCATGAGGGGAGGTTTTGCAGGTGGAGTGATGTGATGATTGCATAAAAACTCTCCAGGAGGAGCAGTGGGCCAGGGGTTGCCTTGATGAGGAGCAATGTGTCAGATGAGAGGATATCCTCTGTGGAATGGGCAACACACTGGATGAGAGCTGGAGGGTCAGGGGAGAAGGGAGTCAGTGAAATGTCATCATGGTGGTAGTGCATTGCAGACTGACCAGGCTTGGTAAATGCTCAAGCGCTGACCAGAATCCAACATTTTCCACTAGCCCAGGAGATCTGTGTGATGATACATGGGAAGGAAAGAAGACTTGGGCACTCTGAGGCATAGAGCAGACCTCTGTTTCCCCAGTTCATGACAGAACTTGGTCCTCTGGCCAAAGAGTGTAGTCAGACCATCAGACAAGGTCTGTTGCGATGGATGTTTGTTCTCACTGCCCTGAGAAGTTGCTGAAGAGTGAGGGACATGAGCTACACTGAGAACTAAAAAAGCATCTTTACTAAGAACAGCAGCAAAAACCAAAAAAGCAAAGAAGTTTATTACTCTTTATGTTTTAATGCTTTCCTCCTCCACCCCCAATGTTTATATATATCCTTAGTCATTTAATAGGCTTATAATGTCACCATGGGAAAGCAAGATGATATAGCCACAGTGCACATTAATAGACCACTAATCACAAAGCAGCAAGAGTTTGGTTGACCTGAGGATATTCCAGCAAATGGTGAATATTTACATTTTTCATTATTTGTATGGCGTTATGTTCACATGTAATTTTCAGAAGCAAAAGCCAAATCCCGCTTTGGCCCTAAAATGACCTGTTGAAAATGAATTAGCAAGGCTGCCCTCAAAGGTGGTTTTACAATTTAAGGTGGGATGTGACAAAAACAAACCTAGCACAGCATGGTGCAGTCTTTATGGATGATGCTATGTTAATATTAGTTTTTGCTAGAAACTGGAAGCTTGAGAAACCAGAGAAAAAAATGTATTTTTTAAAATTTATACTACATTGTTTAATTTGCACTACATTGTACATGGAGCTGAGGTGGGGACAGTAAATTTCTCTTTATTTTTTCATCCATTAATCCAACCTAAAACATACTGAAAAAAGCATAATATCATTACTGTAACCATACTGAAGGATATTTGACCTTTGGCTTTCTATTTCCTAATCAACTTTAGGTGTAGTGATATTTTCTTAGTGTCGTTACCCAAATTTATCTTCTTAATAGCTGTAAAGCTTCATCCCATCCATTGTATGTCATGCCAATCATGTGGTTTCTTCAAGAGATGTTTACCTGGGTTGTGTGAAGGAGACAGAATAAGGCAGAAGGCTAATTTGGAGAAATTTGAAGAAAAGGGGAAACAAATACTCAAAATTAAAATTATGTAACATATTCAAGATTGCTTTAACAAATGTATTTGGAATGACTTTGGGTTTTGTTAGGATGATACCTGTTTTAATGAAATGTTGATAAAGTCAGCTTTTATTTTGAATAATCAAGATGCAAGAGAAAAACCCACAATTTCTATCTTCTCAAGACCTGAACCACACTGTTTGCAAAAGGTGGCCTAAGGGCTTCTCTGATTTGCTGCCACATTTCTCTTGAAATCATTAGTGGAGCTTCTATACAGGCTGTTTAATATCTGCCTTGTGAAAAAGCAGCACTGCCCTTCATTTTTTCATTAAGAAAATACCCAGCTGCAGTAGGTGAGCAGTGTTGTTTGTTGAGCTTTGTGGGTTTGGGAGAATTACCTTGCCAGCTGTAGTCCTGGCACCTGGCTGCATTCCTGGGAGCCATCCCAGGGTCAAAGCCTCTGTCCTGCTCTGGTTTGCTCAGCCCCGCCTTTACCTCCCTAAGGCTCACCTGCCTTGCCCAAATGTACTCTTCAGGGTGCAGCTTCTTCTAATGCCACAGTAAAATCTCATCAGAGACTGTCTTTTGAAAATGTTTAGCCACAAGCACACATAGCTGCTCCATCAGTTCAATCTTTAACACCAAAAGTGCCTGGTTTGTATTAATGGACCTATAACAAGTAAGAAGTATTGTGAGCAGAGAAACAGTTTTCTGTGTGTCTGCCTTATTATTTCATTTGTGCTAAATAGAATGGGGCTAGGAGATGAGTTATTCATGTGAAGGTTGGAAGAAATATCACTTTTAGTTCCAGAACCCCTGCAGACATTCACAAATTTTACCAAAATATTTTTGTAGATTCCTATTGTTTTTTTACTTAAAAATATGGCAGAACTGAACGAAATGGATAGGTCTCTTTCAAGAATAAAAAAAATTCAATTTCATTGCCCAGCATGTAACATTTTTCTCTGTGTTTCAAATATGCTGTAAAACTAGATCTCCATGTCTTTCTAATAGACAAACTTAGCACTTTGAAAAATCACAATAAAATATGAGGACACTATTGATGATTCAGCTCTCCATAGCTATACTATTATGATATTTTTCTACTTTGTTTGCATTGTTTTGTTTTCAGCAAGTTTTGCTTTAACTGCAGAGAAAATACAGGCTCTCCAGAATTAACTTGTGCTTTAAATCAAATATGGAATAAAAGCCACATATACAAGGATGTAGGTATAAATGGCTGTTTAGCAGATAAATCCCTTCTGCCTTATGTGGTCCAGAGCTGGAGGCCCAGATGACTTTACATTTCCTGTAAAGGTTATTTAGGCTTACTAACACTTTTATCTAAGATCTGATATATCTCCTAACAGGAAACAGCAACAAGCAAGGAGAAAAAGTCCTGAAATTGCTGGTTTCCTTTGTTGGATACTCCACTATAGGAACACCCTGATAAGACCTTGTCTATCAGAATCTGCTGAGAATTCTCCATTGATCCATGTTAGGAGTTGCATTTGGATTTTATCCTAGGTCAGCTTATTATGGCCTTTCTGTCTAAAGCATAAACTCTGTATAGTACAGTAGTCTGAGGAGTGGGAAAACATGCTGCTCATATCAAGAAGCAGCAGCTATTAAGTTTGAATTACCTGGAATCAGGAATACCTCCAGGTCCATAGTCTAGTATCTAGAGAAAATTGAGAGTAATCACATTTCTTTTAAAAATGTAAGCATTTTAGAAAGTTAAACCAGTTTCTCTATAAACACTATGTTTTCCCAACCACACTTAAACTTGTTTTCCTTATCCCATGACCTGTTTTATTTAGTGGGAAATACTTATTATCTGCTGCATTTTGATCTAAAATTTAGTAAGTGACCTTAAAAAAAAGCATCTGCCTTCACACTTCTCATGAAATTTCTTTGAATATGAACTCTGTAAAGCTGACATTCACTGAATTTTTTATGCGAAGCATAAAAACTCCCCTCAAAACATATTTAGTGCTTCATGCAGCCATGTCCTGTTTAAAAATAAAATAAAATACAAAATCTGTTTGGGGTTTGTGCTTTTAAAAGGGGCTGCTAAAGCAATTGCCTGCATGTTGTAGTCCTGCCTTAACTGAGGCTGGGCAACAGTAAGTACAAATCCCACTTCATTATCCCCACAGTGTCCTCTGAGCTAACAAAATATTATCCAGCAAAATGTGGGCAACCTCCAGACCCACTCTGTCCTTGTCTTGGCTGTGGCTGCCAAGGAGAAAGGCAGCTCTTGCCAGCAGTGGCATGAGAGGCCCTTTGGGAAATGATCTGAGACCACTGAACTGGTTTTCTTTTGGCTGTTCCAACCTACACAGCCATATCAAAGCAAAGATTCTTAACTTGTCTGGCCTCTCAGTCCAACAGGGATTAAAGGACAAATAAGATGCTCCATTTCTTGGTTTTTTTTTTTTTTTGAGGTGAATATTGTGGTGGGTGCTTAGTTAAGAGTTTGTTTTGCCTGAACAGCTGTGGATACTTAGCTGACTTTCTAGTTGTTTTTTTTAGCAGTTTGCCTGAGGGTTTACTGTAGGCTCAGTGTTTTCTTTTTGGTGGGCTTTGGGATACCTGCCCATCCCAGCACTGGATGATGCCAGTCTCTCCAGCCCTGGATGCCTGAGCTGGCCCTCTGTGAGCTGCCTGCTTGGCTTTGTGCTGCTTTTCATAGGACTGCCTGGGCTTAGGTTGCTCTGACTGACCATCTGCTCCATCTCCCTCCATCAGTAGCTAATTTATTCAAATCTCAAGTAAGCCTTGTTTTGCTTGTATTTTCTCTTCCATTGTTTCCATCTCCTCTCATTCCTGCACTGATTATTACCAAGCACTGCACTAACAATTGAGAAAACTGGAAGATGCTGCTCTTTCAGTGCCCAGTGAGAAGCAGAGGTTGGGTCCCACTGCTTTAAGGAAGGAACACACAGGACATTTCCTAGAAAACATCAGACATTGCCCCAGCATCTCTGCTTGTTAGGGTGTAGTAACTCCAAAAGGCACAGAGCTTGGATTAGATTCCTGCACCAGCAGCCAATAGGAAAAGGTCAATGGGACAAAAGAATAACAAAAGAGTCAAACTCCATGTGATCTTTTTCAGGAGTTTAAAAATCTACTGGTAGTTTGTAAATCTAATACTCTATGATGCATCTAACTAATTACCCTGCTGGTTTGCAGAGAAAACCACACTGCTGTGTAAACCTGGGAAATGTAAACCTGCGCTTGATTCAAACCTCCAGTCTGAGCAGAGGTGGTGACACAGGCAATGTATGTACATACCAGTCCTTGACTTGTTCTGGAGAAAATGGCAACTCAACGGCATGAATTTTAGAGTGACTGGATGCCAGTTCTCATAGCTAGGACCAAAGATTTCCAGGGTGGCAAAATGTGCCTTGGAAGGCAGTGACAGTGAGAGACCTGAGCCCCAGATAACCATGTCCCCATGACATTCAGTGCCATGTACCTCAGCCATGGCCTGAGCTATGTAGGTCAAACTAAATGACTGCAATTCTTCTCTTTGTCTCAGGTTCTGTTAACTTTCTACTTAGAATGTGAATCTGTTATTGGAATGAGAGGACATTGCATGTTAGCAGCAATGAATAGAGAGAGGGGCCAGAACTGTGAAATTTTTGTGGGAAAGGAAAAAAAACATTTTCCAAATTTTAGTTGAGAGGTCTCTATGATGAAGGACCATGTATTTTTTAACGTACAGATCAACTTCCTTCTCTTCTTCCAATAAGTTTCCAACATCTTACAGAAACAGAAAACTCATACTGTATATGTGTAAGGATTGTCTCTCTGGGTACAGTTTTATTTTATCTACCATTGATCGGGTGGGTAAGATTACATGAAGCTCCACAATGGCAACATAGAGACATGAATGTTGCATCCTAGACCTGAAATAGACTACAATAGTTTTTTCTTATTCCCTGTTTTCCTGTATTTTTACTCCCCCACAGGAAGTGGTTTACTTGAAGCAGAGTATTTTTTTATATGGTGGCCTTATTTGAAAATTTGATGACAGTGATAAATAAGGACGCAAAAGGAAGTTTTGAACAAAGGTGCTTAGCATTTTTGTTATTGTTTGAACTATGCATGAGTGCACAGACCTTCTCCTCATTTTAAATCAGATAATATTCTTATAGTGGGTGCAGCAACCACTTCCATTGCACTGCAAAACCGTGTAAGGAAGGATCTGGATATATGTTTATTTCCAGCTCTTAAATGCCGTGCAACCTACAGAAACAACCGTGACAAGGAAGTCTTTTTGTGGACAGACAGTGGCCCCAGACTGCAAACAGAGGAAGCTTTTACCGTATACATTTAGTTTTGTGTGTAAACTTTTCAAGACCATTTCAGCCTAATAGTCTGAGTTGCATTACCTCGGAGGGTATTGTCATTAAGACTTAACGCGTTCAGCTAATAAATTACAGTGATGTAGCAGCTTTTTGTCAAAAGATCCTGAAGTGCTTTACAAACTTTACAGTCCATAGATGCATGAATCACTTCACCCACTATTGAAGTATGGCCAGGCCAGGGATGAATTGTGGCAGCTGTTTAACAGCACACAGCAGTTCAACACAATGGGTTTAGGAGAGCAGAGACAACATGCTCTCCCAGCGCCAGTCCAAATAATTCAGAGGGACAGTGGAGAACACCTTGGGAGAGAAAGGGAGGGATTTCTCCCTTGTGGACTAGTGCTAGGCATTGTTACTTGACTTTAGTATCTGGGGTTGTGTCTCTCATCTTGCACCAAACCTGTTGTGAGAAAGTTCCCCATCAGAGCTATAAAGTCTGTAAACACACATGTAAGCACGTAGGGTCTTGAAGGCATCAAGGACATTTGTGTAGGTAGAGTTTTCCCAGCCAGACTGGAGCTAATCAGGATTTACTGCTGCCTCAGTATGGAACATACTAAAAATATGCACTCTTGGTTTAGGCTGTTTGGGCTGGGAATCTGAAGGAAAAGCATCAGTTGCTCTCTGTACGTATCTGTACATCTACTTGAACAGAACCCAGGTCTTTAAAGAGTTAGATAGGAAATTAATTTAATTCCCACTCCCTTTCTGGTTACCAGCTGTCTTCTAACATAAAGTGATGGTCCCCATAAAGACCTTCTGAAGAAACAAGCAATTTCCTGAATAAATCAAGTTATCCTTTCCTCCTACCCTTTTTTCTCCCTTTCAGTGAAGAGTATCTCTAGTGACGATCCTGAGCAGTCTTGTTACCAGCTGCTCTAATCTAGGGGGTTATGTCATTTCACCTTGATATTTCTTTCCCCATTGTTTTGCCTAAGTGCACAAAACAAAGCCTATGAGTGCTGCATGCAGGGCTCAGAGCAGAGGGAGAATTGTTTGCAGTGACACACATCAAACTAAGGCTGGCTTCTTCCATAGGAATGGATTTGTTTTTCCCTTGGAAAAAATACTGTTGGTTTTTAACTTCTGCAAAAGAGTGTTATTTGAAGAATTTATTATTTCCTTTCCCCTTTTCTATATGGATCCAGGGACACCAGAGAAATTCAGTGTGAATGTGTGGGGTAAAAATAGTAGTGACTATTGACTTATACAGAGTTGTTTGCATTGGGTACTTAGAAGGTTGCTAATTCCTCCTGCTTAATAATGTAATATTTACATGATTGGAGACCCTAAAAGTATAGTGTTGTGAATTTCTATCCAACAGTTCACTTCAGAAATAGTAATTAAGAGGCCTCTACCTTCACTCCTAGTGCCTAATTGTAAACCTTCCTCTTCCCCCATGGAGGTTTCTAGTGGGACTGCTCAGATGAGTGTATGCTACTCACAGCCACAGGGCTGGACCTTTGCAGCTCTAAACACACTGTCATAAGCAGGAAGAAAAGACTTGAGAGAAGTCCACTGATTTCTTTAAGCCGTGAATCCTGCCCACAAAGAGTTAAAAATAAATAAGAATCATAGAGTATTATCCTACTTATTTTCTAAAGATTGCCAGAACTAATTCTAAAACTGAATATCTAACCAGGATTTTACATATAAAATTCTCTGGGTATTGAAACTAATTTTTGTGCACCAACCCTGTACTGAATAGAATCCTTTGCTTGTAAACACAGTGAGCCTAAAAGCAATTTCTGTCATATCGCCCTTCATATTCCTATCTCTTTCATCACCATGCAAAAGGAAACACTTTAACTTCAGGCAATAAAAAGCTTTTAATTTAGACATAAGTTTATATGAGCTATCTTCATTACAGTGTACAATGTAAAAAATGAGAAAATTTTAAATCATATTAAAAAATTTAATTAGATAATTTCTGCTGTTTTGCCTGTTTTAAAATATATAATAAAACTTCAATAAATTATATTCTGGGTCATATCAGCTTCTTCTCAAGAAAATGAAGTTAAATCTTTGTAGTAACCAGCAGCTTAATTTTCATTAGGCTAGCTATTTGATAATTAGTCATGCACCATAAATCAAGTCCCCAAGTCTTCTCCAGGTTTCTTAATTGAAAATTATTGTTTCTTGGCTCTGTGGCTAAATGTGCAGCAAGTCTGAGGAGTGATAGATGCTGAATCTAGCACAAACAGTTTGAAACAGTCAGAACTTGATAGATCATTGCCCTGAAGGGGCTTGTAATGGTGGAGAGACTGTGAATTTCAAAATTAAAGGTTTGTTCTTAAAAATCACAAGTGTAAAAGCTAGCTGTAGTTTACCAAATAACTCCTAACCTTCAGCCACTTTTCCTTTCATTGCTAGCTGGATTTCAGTTGCTTTTCTAGTTACAATTGTCACGGGTTTGTGTGGCTATATTTGAAAAGTTAAAATGTTGGCTTGGAAAGATACAGAGCAAGAGTATTTGTGTTCTCTTTTGTTGGTGGTGTTCTTTTTCTGGTAAATCTCAGGAACAAATATGGAAGTTGTTTCATTTTTGGCATTTTTAAACACTGAATGAAATGGTGGCAGTCCTCTCAGAGCCACTATGAGAGAACAGATGGGCCTGCTACGCATGCCTCAGGTCATAAAATAATTTCAGATATGATGCAATTGTAGCTAAGTAAAATACTTTTGCAAAGTCAGAAATATATTACTTCACTGAAAGAAGGGAACCCTTTGTAATTTTTCTTTGACAGCCCAGCAGACTTTGCACAGAGCTCAGCTTGTGTTTGCCATTCTGTAGATAAGGACAGCCACAGGGTTTTCTGCCATTCATGCCTTGCTTCCTCATGATCCGATGGCCAAGACCTGATGACGACCACAGCAGGAAACAGTGTGAAATGGTCCATAAATTTAAAAGCAGGAATCAATTGATACTAAAAAAACCCCAACAAACCAGCAACAACAAAAAAAAAAAGCCTAGGAGTTTTAGGTGAAAATCTCCAAACCGCATTGGTAAATTCATGCTGAAAACCTTCTCACACCTTATTTAACTCGACGAACAAGCACAGACTTGGAGCTGATGAGGACATTTATTTGTTGTCAGGTGCACCAAGACTTGCACTGCAGTTGTTCTACCCCACAGCCCATGACAAAACAAAGCAGCACCCTGGCCTCATGGGCAGAGGCTGCAGCCTAAACCGGGTGTGTCTGTCCTGCCCTGGCCCTTCTGGGACTCACAGGGCGCCAGAACGAGCTGCTGAGCTGAGGGTGCAGCACTCAGCAGCTGCTCCCCATGGATGTCCTGCACTGTGCACTGTGGTGCATTACAGACGTATTTCTGCTGTTCTAGGTTCGTCTCCTTCCAAGGTCAGCTTTGCACTGCCAGTTCCAGGAATTTGGTGTGTGCATAATAGCTTTCTACATGTGCTACTCACAGCAAAGTCAGGGGTGAATGATGAGCAATTTAACTCTGAGGAGGGAGGGATTTAAAAGGCCACATTGTCAACTGGAAGAGAGTTTATTAAAATATATAATCAAATAATTATTGTGTTTGTGGATCACGTTCTTTCTGGGGCCCTGAAATGACTGTGCGCAATCTTATTTTTGTAGAGATTTATTCTTGGAAGGGAAAGTCATTTGCCTAAAGGATACATTGATTTCATTCAGCTGTCACCATCCCTTTGTAAGATGTTACAGACAGAAAGCCAAATTCAGACTCAACTTTGTTTTATTTTTGCATTATACTAAATCTAAATATGGTGCAGCTAATACAAATGAGAATTGTTTTCCAGTTGATTGTTCCAGTTTCACACTGGACTAGATTGCAACACCAGCTGGGTGAGGAGCAGCAGAGGATGGGGGACAGCAGAGGACAAGGGTGGGGGAGTGTCAGAGGGCATTTTTGGAGCCTGTCTCCAGGGAGGAGCTGCCTCCTGATGAGCAGTGTTGGTGAGGGGCTTCACACAGCCCGTGTGGGAGGAATGGAAGGCGGCCAAATCCAGTGTGGAATGAGCTTTGCATGAGCAGCCCCCTCACCTGCAGGCTGGCTGGGGCGCAGGGAGCAGGCTTTGCACTGGGCTGTGTTCTGATACAGAGACATGAGCTGCAGCTCGCCACAGTGCAGAGATTGTGGTGTTGTAGAGTAAGAAACCAGGAGAGAAAATCCAGTGCAGCTGCTGTGTAGAACAGGAACTTGCCTCACTAATGGATGGGAATGGCTGATGTGCAGCCTCCACCAGCTCCCAGAGGTGTGGTGTGCACTGAAGCCATGTGCTCTGGCCTGGCCATGGCTGCTCATTAATCAGGACCACTTTTGGTGGCTTCCTGCTCACAGTCTTTGAGGGCTGCAGGCCCTTTGTGCCCCTCTAGTCTGGCAGGAGCAACAAAATATTTTATCTGAGTGGTGACGGGCCAGAATTTACTCTGTTGACACCTAGACTGAGCTGAAAGTGTGAAGATCAGTGTAGGGATCATCCCGATTCCGCTGAGGTTTATGAGAGATCAGCAGATATTTTTTACACAGAATCATGGGAGGAGTTTGTGGCTGGATTTATTGCGAAATAAAATTAGGCAAACTTTTAAAATCAGATTCTGATGCAAAATTGCAGCAGCATCAAACTATTAGTTCTTGGCATGTTTTGCATTTGCACTTATAAAAACAGTTTTTCTAGCTAGTGTGATTTTCACCTGTTAAAACATTAATATACTAGTAATTATCAGTTTTGTCCATCTTTTAGACTGGTAATAGACCCAAATTCAGAGTTTAAAGGCCTCCCAGTCTCCCATCCTTATTACAAACACATGCGCAAATAAAATTGAATGACTGGTGTTTAAGATTATATTTTCATTGATTCTCAATTGCTATGAACTTCATCTCTATGATACTGAAACTTCAGGACTACCAATAGTATTTTCTTAAGGCACAAAGAATGAACACACTGTGTAATATTTATTGTGGGGTTTGTTTTCAAGATGCAGAGTGTGTATATTCTATTTCACTAACATTTTACAGAACTATATACAGATACAAATAAGATAAAATCTTTTTCTCCCTCATACTTCAGTCAGAATCAGAGCTGGTGTACACAAGCCAGAGAGGCGTGTGACTGAAATGGTAACCGTACGCCATTAAAATGAAAAAGATCATAAAATAAAAGTCCTGTAGCTATTGTTTCTCACAAGATGTGAGCTCATTGTCAATCTGTACATCTAGGTAGAATTAGTGTAATATGTATGATGCAACAGCAACTAGTGGATAGATGAATTTGAGTGGGGATGTGTTCTCCATGTAAGGAAGAGGCAGTGCTTACTCAAATGCTGTTAAAACTCCCTCATTTACAGCTCCTGGAGATGAAACATACAGCAGATTGCCTGTAACCATAGCAATTGGCTCTGACATGAAAGATCTCCAGCACAGAGGTAGTGGTAATGGCAGAAGCAGTGTGGAAGATAAAGGTGTACAGATAGAGACAGTACCAGGTGGAAGTGAACTACAAAATAAGAGAAGACGAAATGCCCTAGATGGATTTGGGCAGATGTATGTGTTTGATGGGAAGGTTTGGGCTGGTGAGGTGCTGGGGGAGGGCAAGCACAGCTGAAGAGAAAGGTGAGGTTTTGGAGCTAGTCTGATGTAGAGGACAAATTCAGAATAGGGCTGGCACAGAATATGGGGAAGATTATGCTGCTGGAGGCTGCTGCCTCTCAGGTTGTTGCCTTTCAGCAAGGGTAGATGGATTTCAGGGATCCCAGTCAGCTCATAGAAGGATTCCACACAAGTTGTTAGCGCTTGATGATGGGCTGTGGTGTGATTCCTGGTGCTGAGGTGCAGCACTCAGAAAGATGTAGATATTCCATATCTCAAAGCAGTGCCTGAGTTGTTGTAGACCTGCATGTTGGAGATGTGGAAGGAAAATGCCCAGAAGGAAAACTTATGCTAAGAGGTGGGAGAGTTCAATTGCCTTGAGTTATAAGCACTGGTATAAATAAAACATCTAAGATATTTACTTTAATATTTTGCTTGATGTCCATTTTTGGAGCTTTTGTTTTGGGAAATATATAGAAGTTGTTTCCTCTTATTATTTCTGCCAAACTTAAAGGGAACTAGTTCTAAGATCAAAGGCCCTTGTACAGTGATTAATAATAATAATAATAACAATAATAATAATAATAATAGAATTGGCCTATGAATTCCAGAGAAGAAAAATCCATTTCCAGGGAGAAAACCATATCAATGGACTAAGGACTGCAGGTCAGGACTCTTTAGCTTCATATATACAATTTACATCTATCCAAAATGAATTTATGGAATCATTACAAAGATAGGGACCAAACCTCTCAAAATCCATTCAGGTAATTTTTCACAAAGACTTTTTCAGTTTTTACTGGGAAGAAAAATCTCAATAAAAGGTCTTCAGTGTGATTTTGGTTTAAATCTCTCTGATTAGGGATAACTTCATTTGAGCAGCTGAAATGGCATGTGGGTAAGAGCACAGAATCCAGCAGTGAGAGTCCCGGGTTGCAGGACCGTTCTCCAGGACTGAGCTGCCTTGCTGAGGGAGACTCAGCTCCCACACCACAGCCTGTAAATCTACCACATTGTACACAACAAATAACCCCCTTGGTCTCCCTCACCCTGCCTTTCCACTACTTTTTCTTGGCTTATAAAAGTTATTTTTGGTCAGCCAGGCACATCTTTACAGAAGGCATAGTAAGTATAAGATTTATACAGCTATGTGTCATCTTAAATCCACTCAACTCCCCAGGTAAAAAACAGGATCACAGCAGTGAACATTTTAATAAACAAGCAAAGACATTGTACAAAAAAGGGAGAACAGATAGAAAAAAAGATGTTACAGTTCAACACCTCCTATCTAGGCTGGAGAAATGAGGCTGAGGCTTGCATTCACATCCCCATTCTGGAGTATTTACTGCCAGTGTTTGGTCCTGAATTAGAGCTGTAGGTGATCAGCTCTAATTCATTGTTTCACTCTCTGATTTTGAAGCAATCAGGAACTCGTGAAACCAGCTGACTTTGCAGGATTTGAAGGCTAAAATCTGATTAAACAAGGTTCCTGGATATTACCCACGGTCAAATCACTGGTTCATCTTTTCAGTGTATCTTTAGGAACGTATGATTGCCTGAGATATCTGCTGAGAGAGAGATTCTTTTATGTGTAAGAATTAGCTGGCACTGTTATTGCTAGTATCTGGCAGAGTTTCACTTTCTGCTATGATTTGTGATTCTAAATTAAATTTGGTGTGGTGCTAGCAGCTTGGGATAAGCACCAATTATAAGTTTTGATTAAAAAAAAATCAAACTATAAATCTAAACCTGTCACTCTAGCTAAAGATTTATTCCAAAGTTTATCTACACCCACAATGTACCTCAGCCCTAGAAAATTCCTTTTTACATCATCACTTTGCAAATCTAAATACTCTTCAGATGCTTAAATTTTAACATCTGCTAAATAGGGTTAGCATCACTGTCAAATTGGAATGAGCCTTCAGTGACTGGGTCCAAGTCTGCAATCATCAACTGTCTAATTTGGTAATGGCAACTTCAGCAGAAGCAGAATCAAGACAGATAATTTCTTCCCTATCAAATTTATGTATGTTGTAATGTAATGAAAACATTCCCCAAGGGGATTTCCTTTGCTGTGCATAGCACATGATATCAGTTGAACACTTTTCTTACCCCTTTTTGTATCTTACCTACTGGTATTAAAGTGCCCTTGAAAAATACTCTGGCTTATATAGGTGCAAGGTGCTTTGAAGGTCTTTCACTACCTTGTAAAATGTAAATATATATTTAATCTTAATTATTGGAAATACTATAGCAATCTTCCCTTCTCCACCAGGTACTTTGCTATAAAAAGGCATTCTACCTGGAAAACACTATAAGCTAAACTAAAAATCTTCATTTAAATACTGTGAATCCAGATATATCTGAAAGGTATTCCAATTCCTCTCAGGTGTTTATAAAGTCAGTATCTAGAGATTAGTCTTCTGCTGGAAACTGCAGCTCTCTGGTAGAAGAGGTAAATTCCAATAGGGAAAAAAAACCCTAAGCTTTTCAGCAAGATGGGGTTACTTCTGAAATCTGTGGGGGCATCAATTTTCCACTCTCAGGTCAAACTGTAGTCAACACTGATGTCAGCCCACGCAAGCACATCCCAATAATGACAGTGTGGCTCAGCCAGCAGTGCTCTTACCTCTTGGCTAGAAGGTCACGAGTTTAAGTCTCCCACCAGGACTTGGGCTGATTCTTAACACTGACATGGCAGCGCAGCACCCGGGAGATGTTGAACTGTTTGAGGTGCCGTCCTTCATGAGATGAGATGTTAATCCAAAATCCCTTTCTCCTGTCCCTGCTGCCTGTCTAGGCAATATTGGCGTGGCTCTTTTGTGAAAAGAGGCTGGCTAAGCCTCCTTCCCAGCCAAAACTGGCTGTCACACACCAGGCTCGGCCGTCCAAGGCAGAGCACAGGCCATTGTGTTGTTGCACCAACATTACTGTATTTAGTTAAGTACAATGGAAACATTGTTAAGCATTTTAGGATGCACAGGATATGAAGGGCCTAATGCAAAAGCCAAAATCTAACGCAGTTTTCTAAATTCTATTGTTTATCATGTCTCTGTACACAGGCACACAAACACATTATATGTATATTTAGAAAGTGGGGCTCTGTTAAAAATTATATTCAGCTTGCACCCATTCCATTTATATTATGTTGAGCAATTATATTCCTTCCCTCAAACTGATTTTTTACCATTTTGAAATAAGAACTCTGCATTTAATATCGCACATTCTTTATTAAAGAGCCATATTGTTTAGCTTGTCATGATATAGAGTTGCTTTTCCATAAGTACATTAAGCATGGGTACTCAGGGGATATTTTCTTCAAAGCAAGTGGAAATTCGGGGAAGAAACGTGTTATAACAACTGTCTATGGTTAAGAATGAGAAATAGTAGAAAGCTTGGATGTTCCCTGAGGAATAGGGTGCTATATGTAGCATTGTGGAAATGCCATCTGAGGATGGTTATGAAGTAAAAGACTGCATGCTCCAATTTATTTAATTTCATTTTATCTTACTTTACTTTATTTCCCCTGACGCATTGGCTAGAACTAGACTGTTAAGTGTTCACTTTATTTACAGTACAACACTATTGATGAATACATGTCTACGTGACCTAAACCTCAGGAACTACATGTAAAGAATTAATATGGAAAAGATTATTAGGTAGGTACAAGTTTGGAAGCATTTAATAATAGTGTAAGAGTTTTCCTCCCCCTCAAATTAGAAACTCTATGATCTTCTGAAATGAAAGTACCTATTTTGAAAAAAAAAATAAATCAGGGAGTAAAACTTCAAAATAATGGAATCTCCCTTTTTTTTAAACCCCCTTTGCATAAAATAAAGTCCTTAAACTCTTTTTGCAGCAGTCCTGCTGGCTTTCTGTTGCTTGATATTCTGACCATTTTTGAACCCTTGAACTCTGACAGAGAGGAGGGACTTGGAGAGGTTGTCATCTGATCTATGTAAGAAGGCAAAAGGAATAGCTTTCTCTTTAATAGCACTCTTTTCTGCTTAACAGTTGGTGGGAGATTAAAATGATCTAGGTGGATAAGGCAGGTTAAAGGTCAAGGGACACCACGGCTCCCCCTCTTCCCCACATGTCAAAATATAGACAGGTCATTAGAAGTTAAAATTTTGTGCCCCTTTCCAAAATATTTCAATTTATATACTATAATTTCTATTATTTATGCACTCATTTTTATTGTAAATTCCAATTCTTGAGGGGGACTGGACCCCCACTAGGCTACTGTCCAGCCTGTATAGTCATCAGGTGCTGACATTCTGAGTTTCAGCCATATTAATTGCTGGATAAAGGCTATAATCCCCTCTCTTTGAAGCCCAAGACTGATTTTTAGGCAGTACTTCAAAAGCAGCACACAACTGAAGAGGCATATTTCCTACTAGCACTGAATCAACATGATTTACTCTGTTTGCATTCGTCTACATACGCCGTGCATATTTGGCTGCACAACAAAAAGGTGTGAGTGGGCTGTAGTGTAGTCTAAAGAGAGGTTTTTACTCTCCTGAAGTTGATGCATGAGCTCATCTGAGACATACCGTTCCAGATCTTTGCTTTAAGCATCATTAGGAAAGTATAAACTCCTATATCATGCTTTTGTTACCAATGAAAAATCTTGCCTTACGTTGCGAGAATTTTTTTCCCCCTGCAACATCATATTAAAACTATAATTTAGAGTGAGGCTGTTTCTTAAGCTGTGAATAAATAAGGCCTGTGTTTTGTAAAAGCAAACCTTTTTCGAAACATGGATTTTAATATCTTAAATACTGCATCTTCTTAATTAAATGTAGCTGTGATCCAGCAGCAAATATCCATTATTAAGAATAAATAAACATATTGTTTAGCTTGTTTTCGGGAAAAGGAAATGGGTGAAGAGGCCTTTGAATTGTAAACAAATTTGTAGCAATTGCAGAGCTCATGGCTGAGTGTGGTGTGCTCCTCTTGTGGCTGTGCCTCTTTTTGTGGCGGGGTGTGCTTGGCTCCTGGCTGGCTGTCCACAGAGCCGCACTATGGGGACTTTCTCATCCAGGATTTGCCAAGTATACTTAGTGTTATGTTTGAGAAAGATTAACAATATTTCAGATCAAAGGAGAATCCTGCTGCACGGTCTTACAAGATTGTCATTCACTTCCATTATGGCTCATTTGCACAAGATTTTCCTGTAATGTGTGCCATTGTTTTGATGGCAGTGATTTGACATAAAGACAGGGCCAAAATGCATCTCGGAGCCCCACTCCACCGGGCTGGGGGGTAGCTGGGGCGCAAAGAACTTGCCAATCATAAAATGCAACTTTGTCTCAGTGATATTAAAGCCTTTATCAGGTGGGAAACTTCTGAATGAGCGTCGATTCAAGGAGAAAAACTATCAAGGGCTGGTTTTTATTAGAATGCAGGCACTGTTTTAACCAGGTAATGTTTTGGTTAATGGGGAGCACAAACCTCATGCAAAGAACAGTTTCAGTCAGCCACATATTCTGATGGGTTTTTGTTTCTTTGAAATGTGGAATTTGTTTTTCAAATGTTGGAGAGCCCCATGGCAGGAGTGACACATGAGAAATTTATTTCTCCCAAAATTTATTGTTTAAACTAGTAGCTTCATTAAAAAATCAGATTTCCCAGGTGTTTGCTTTCAGACACTTTAGAATGCAGATGCATTAGACTATACTGCAATACAGGAGTCAATAAAATTTATTAGAGAAGAAAAGTACACTATATCACATAATCTTCTTCAATTCCTGTCTTTCAAGTAATAACTTTTTAGATAAGGTCAGATTTTATGGGTAAATAAATGCTGAACTTAATAAAATTGCTGGAGCAGTTTAGTTTGATTTAAAGTCACAACCTGGAACTGGACAAAGCCTGTTGCTTTGGCTTTAATACACCCTGTTGGGCTTAGGTAACACAGGAAACTCAGCACAGGAGCTGATCCAGGATGTCTGATGCCTGAATCTGTAATTCCCACTGAGATCAAACTTCCAGTGACTCCAGAAAAGGACTGCAGCGTGACCATCCTTTCCTGTCCAGCCAAACACCTTAGCTAGAATTATTCAAGTTTAAACCAAAATTTCAGCGGTAACTGTAAGTTTCCTGGCTTTCTGTGGGTCTAAATTGTCATTAAGCTTTTTAGCTTTTTTTTTTTTTCCACTCTTTTTTTTAGGCATGATAGTTTTTTTTCCAGCAGTGGGGGGAAAAGAGAAAATGTGAATGCATGAGAAGATGTAGTATATTTACAGGGATTTAGAAAACAATTTACTTCAAAGAGCTAATAATGTCTTTAAATCTGTTCGTTACATGTGCGGAGGTATGATGCTAAGAAATGCATATGTAAAACTCAAAAGAAAAGTTATTGAGCAGAAGATTATTTCAAGATAGAAATGTTATATTCTACTGGTTTTTGTGGGTATAGGTAGTTAATAATTTGTTATGGGCAAAACACCTGAAGCAACTAGGTATGAACTGCAAAGAATATTTCAGAAAGATAGAAATGCTGAAGAATGCCACTGAAGTGATGTGTTTCAAATTGTTTTCACACTTTGCATTGCAAGTTACACTTAAACACATCTGGTGTGCTTTCAAAATGAAAATAACTGAAATATCCTTATATGAAAATGTGTGATGGAAGGAACCTTGTGGCTGAGTTATGAAATCTTGGTAAATGGACTGTAAAGTGGAAACAGTGAAAAACATTTCACTTTGGTGACGATAGCTGGCATCTCCCTTCTAGACTGCCACGAAAAGGATTTATTTCAGGAAACTCATCACATACTGTGGAAGGTAGCATCTATATGTCAGCAATTCCACTGACATTTTATGGAAAGCTTAAAAATGCAAACATTAAACTGGTGGATCCCTGTTTTTCTCCCTGCTCAGGAAATGCTTGCAGAATACACGAACAACAGCGCCCTCTGCACCTGAAACCCCTCCGGTTATTAAACCCAGACGTTCCTACGTGCTGGAGGAGCCTTTAATTTCAATTACTGCTTTTTTCAGCTGCTGGTAGGTATAGCTGGGCAGCGGGGGAGGGGTGAGAATATTCAGCTATGTTTTTAAGTGCTATGTAACTTTATAATATTACCTGAAAGCTTCAGCACCCTCAAGTACAAAATTTACAGCAATACATAATTTAAAGTTACATAGAAAAAAAACAAGCGCAAAATAGCAGCAGAGATGTTGCATTTTGTGTTCCCTACAGCATAATTTAGATTCCTAGTGCTGCACTTTTGCATTCCCTACAGCATAATTTAGTTCCCCAGTGTGTCATTTACAGTGAAGTACATCACAGTCTGGAGTTTTGTTTTAGTACAGGCTGGCTGTATTGTTTTAATAATTTTTGAGTCTTCAAATATTAGAAAGAGAATCAGAATTATCTGTTTCTTGTAGTGCTAAAAGATTTGTTCTGAGGAGTTTCCAGAAACCAGCAGTAAAGCCAGAGACTAATATGACAGGATTTCAGGATTTTTTAGCCATAATGATGCATTTAAAATTGAAGAACTAGCTATTTTTGCAAGGCTCAAAATAGAATTATGCAAGGAAATAATTATTACAAAAATGTATTAATTGGAAATAAGTATTTAATTTTCCTACAATAATACATGTAAGAAAAAGGTCCTGTGTGAAAAGTTCTTGCATAATGTTTCTTAATGATCAAAAAGAACAAAAATGAATTTCTATGTGCTATTTATATAAGCAATTAGTACAGCTGAGATGCTGAGATGCTAATTAAGCCCATAATATACTTTGCTTATTTCTATAAAAGGCATTAGATGAGCTGTCCAAAAAACTCCCAGCAGAAACATTACATTTCTCTTAAATTAAAGCAGCAGTTTTTAGATACTTTCCACCACAATTTATTTCTTCAAACCAGAGGCAGTGAAATATTAGAATTACATATACATTTATTATTTATATCCATGAAGTATAGGAATGTATCAGGATCCTTTGAATTTTTTAAAAATAGTTTATGTTTTTTTTCCAGTTTTTCACTGGGAATAATTTAATTCTTTGCTTTTTCTCATCCCTTCCTTAGTCAGTAATTCCTTATCTTTAATATGAAAGAAACTCCTAATCACAAGTATTGCGTCTGAAATATGAGTTTTAGAAATGTTCAGAGTTATTTCTACACGGATTACAGTTTAAAAATGGGTGAATTTTATGGAAACTATTATAAAGGACTTTTTTATAAAATTAAAGTAGCAAAGTTAACACCAAGGAGTGGTAATCTCTTGCTTAAGTAAAATGGTAGTAGATCTACATCTGCAACAAAATATTAATGTGACAAAATTTGTTTTTAAAATTTACTCATTTAAGAAAGGCAAACTGTCTTTGTCACAGCAATTAGAAGGAGAAAAGTAGAAAGCCTAAAATCATATTGCTTCGACATATGAAACAAATACTTTCTCAGAAAATTCAAAGACATATCTGAATGCTAATGTAAGCTTAGATTATTGATGTGAAAGGGATTTAACAATTAGAAAACAATAGTTCTTTGTTACATTTCTACTTTTAAGCAATTTAAGATGCTGCTTGGAAAGATATGAAGTCTCAGGAAATTTTCAAAGACAAAGCACTAATGGCTCTTAATATCACTGTGTTCATTTTAAGAGCAAATTAAAAAAGAACGGTGCAAATAATTGTTTCATATGTTCTTTGCTTGTGACTGCTGTAATCATCCAGGCTGATTTACAAATGTAGACTTGAAGGTTTCTCAGCTTCCTGCAGGGTAGAAGACTGTTACTTTGGCACTCACACTCATGCCCTTGTAATCACCACTCAAAACTGTGCCCTGGTACTTCCAATTCCCAGTGTCTTGATTGAACACCTCATTCTGTGCTAACAAGGTGTCCAAGGTATTTGAACAGGGACTGCAGTCAGAAAATTGTTAATGGTTTCACTCATTAAGAGTTGCTGCACTAGTTTTGGTAATTTGGTAACTGTCTAAATTGCAAGTTGATTTTTTTCCTTCATTTTAAATAATGATGCTAAAATTTGAGACCAGGAACACTAACAGCTAAAAAAACCCCAGAAGGGTGCTTAAATCACTCTATTTGTATTAAAGCAAAGGGTTTTCATAGCAGAAAAGCTATGATTTTATTTTTGAGGTTATGTTTTAAAATTATTGAGAAATGCATAAACAAGTATTAAATAGAAATCTAAGGACAGAAAATGCATAAAAAGGTAACAGTAATGTGTAAAACAGCCTGAAGATCTTGAAGAAATTATTTAAGAAGCAAAGCTAATATAAAAATTACAAACAAAAAAGTAAGAAAGAATTTGGCTTGGGCTTGGATGTACATTTTTGGTAATCAGGATGAAATTCTTTAACCCAAAAGGAATTGGAAAGTACTGGAATTAAATAGCTGCAGGAAACTGTAGTATATGTACCTGAAAAAGGCCTTAGGAGTCTTTAATATTTTTTTTCTGTATTGCAAGCTAAGCAGAAAGTAAGCCAAGATCAATGGGCCTGATCCTGCAATCCATACTCAAATAAGAACCTTTTTCTTTTTCACTTTTCTATCTTGCCAAGAACAGCATTTAGAAAGAAATGCATTTTGTGGAAAAAAAGCAGTAAAATATTATTAAAATTCATTAAACAAATGATGTGAAAGAGATTTTACTGTTTGTATCCTCACTGTCATCTGGGATCAGTAAATTACTTTCTTGAAGTAGGAATATTAAAGCAGGGAGTAGGTTTTGTTTCAGGAAATATTTTACACCTGAAAAAAATTTTTGCCCATGGAGATTTAATATTTGAAGTGGAAAGAAAACTTTTCTGAAAAAAAGGAATATCACAGTTTGCAGGTTTTTATGTACTAAAAGTTTAAGTCCCCCCTAAAAATTTGCCATCTACTCCTTTAAAAACAGGATTAAAATTCAGTGAGTTGGCCTCTGCTGCATCTTTTGGCCAGGTTTTGTGGTTTTTCAATTACACATATATATATCTTTACAAATAATCTCTCTGTGGCTGTGAAAGTTGCACACACAAACGAAGGGAAACGAAAGGAAACGCTAACACTGGCCACACAGAAAGCTCTATCAAAAGCACACTATAAACAAACTGAGGAGATATTTTTTTCCCCTGTTGTTTTTCTTCCATTAATTTCAAATATTCTTTGTAACTTTAGAAAGCAAACTACTTTCCAGCACAAGTGTGGATAATATCTTTGTGGTAGGTGGTTTGAGTTTGTTCTTTACTGAACAAGTATACACTTTAATAAAAATCATACCGGAAAATGTAAAAATAATATTGTAAATATTCTGCCAGATTTGAAATATGATATGATTTGGCCTTCACAGGAATATTCTAACCAGCAGGAAATACTCATCTGATTTTGTTTGAGCAGAATCTCTCATACAGCTCCTTTAACCGCTGCACTTTCATGAAGTTATGCTACCCACATCATTTGTCTCTCAGCTGGCTGGGATATCTCTCCAAGGTACACAGCTCTTGCTCACGATGGAAAAAAAGATTGCAAGCGAAGGAGCAAAATGAAAGTGGTGTTTACAAGGCTGCCACAGTTTGCTGAGATGTGCTGTGAGCAAACAAGCAAATGTGAGCTGTGAACAGAACATACTGCTCGAACATTTGAGAAGTATTGGAATTAAATAGAAGTGCAACACGTCTCTGAGTTTTACTTTAATTCCTATCTTTATTTAGACTGATGTCTCTGAAAATTTTTGGCATTTCTATTTATTTAATAATGGGAATTGTACTGATGTCTAAAAGGCAAACAGTCTATTAATATATCAATGTATCAGTTCTCTTCTGTCTGCTTATTTTACTCTTTGATTGCAGCTGCAGTGGGTGTATATAAATAAATAGATTTTAGAAGAAAATATTTTGGAGTTTTGTTGTGTGATTGATGTATTTTTGAGCTAGACAGTGAAGGGGTTTTTCCTATTAGTAGTTAGGTCATTCCTCTGGAGCTGATTGTGAAGATAAAATCCTATCTGTATAAATTGAAAACTTGTCTTTTTGAGCTGGAAGTTGAATACAGACCATGACTTTTGCATGGAAAAATTACAGAAATAATGGCCCCTGGCTGTGGAGGCATTTTTTTGTTTTTCATGAATCAGGCACAAAGTTATTTAAATTAATTCTGGTCTCATCACCCTAATAGAATATCATTACTGATCTTTAGAAAAAAATATTAGAAATCAGCAGTGTGTGGGTGCAATAGCAGTAGCTATTTGACCAATTTCCCCAAACAATTTTTTCTTTATTGAAAAGCAAGACTACTGATGACAATACTCACTCATGATGCACATGCTTCATGCACTTCACACATTATCTTTTTATGTCAATTACATGGATCAAAAGTACTAACTACTCTTTTGCTTGATGATCAATAAGGGCTAATTTATTTACTATATTTTGAAAGCAGTCATTAAAGAAAAAATCAGAAGAAGAAACTCTGTTAATATTTCCATGTAATTTAAAAAATATATGAAAAAGTAAAAATTCTACCACCCAGACTTAGTCTTTGGCTATGCACCACCTAAAGTGTTCTCTTCTGATTGGATCCACTACTACTCATACTCAGGTGCCATTGCATGGACTGCAAGAGAACAGATTTAATTTCTCTGTGGCTGCTGCCTAGCAGAATGCAGGATATCAGATACCACAGCTACAGCTATTTAAGTGCTAATACTTCCTTAAATGTGAATATTTAGTTATTTTTCCCTTCTCCCTTCTGACACTGACACTTCTGTATGTCACCAATTCCTGTTTCAAATGTGTGAAATGTCCCTGAAATGAGAGCCCTTCCCCTGAGTGTTCTGGGTTGGTCCCTTTGCCAAGGCATGAGGAAGCCTGAGGTGGTGTGGAGCAGTGGATCCATCCCAGACCTAGCAGGCTCTCCAGTGGCCCATTTCTGCCTAGTAGTTACTGAGCATGGGCTTCCTACACAGCTCCTCTGCTCCTTGATTAGGTGGGAGTCAGACTTTGCTGGTCCCAGGTGTATCCTGCCCTGAGAAAAAGGGCATTCTCTGATTCAAAGTAGGGGCAGAATCCACACTTTTAAGACACTCCTGAATGAAAAAGGCTGATGCCTTACCTTAGCAATGAATGCAGCAGCTGAAAGATAGCCAGTGTGCTATCTTAGCACTGCCAAAAGACAGGACATTCTTTCCGACAATCATGAAGTCTATAGAAATTTGTCACTAACCAGAGCAGAAAGAGAACTGAGGTCTTCTTCAGAGGCTCCACTCATCTGCTCATCCCACAGCTCAGCACCGTGCTCCTCCCATCCAACTCTGCCAGCCATGAGTGCTGAGAAGTGCTGAATTTCCCAGGCACAGGCACAATGAAGGAGCAGGGACAATGGGTGATGATGAGAAAGCTTCTTGACACTAAGAGGAAGCACCTTTCTAAACTTCCTCATGCCTCCTCTGCAGCACAAGACTAAAAGGGCTGAGGAGAATACTGAGAGGGAGGGTTTCAGTGGTGAGTAGGTGGCTCTAATGTGGCTAAGCCCAATCCTTAGTGAGGAAATACAGCAAGCATTTAAGTTCAGCATTATCCTCACTGGTAGCTTCAGATCTCTCTTTATTCCAGTATCAGATTTCTCTGCACTTCCTGTCTTACTTACCACTATGTTGGTTCATAGACAGCACTCAGCATGTGCTTTGTAAAAATGGATCACACAAGATGATGTGGATTTAAATAGGTGCAGTGACTTTTTCAACTGTTGATGGATTCTTCTTGACCGTGTTCAAAACCTCTATTTTCCAGCTGGAATCAATGGTGGCAATGGAACTCATTACTGGGAAAATTCTTACTGGGGTCAGAATGCTGTTCAAATCCATCTGCATTTTCCATGTTGATTGTTTATTTCTCATAGGGTTTATTTTCCTCTCCCATGTATTATCAAAGATGTGGCCATGATATTTCAGCACAGGAAGATCTAGTCCATCAAAAGTATCCATAAAAACATTTGCAGCAACTTTTTGAGCCATGGCAATTTCCTTGATCCATACCACAGTGACTAACAAGTTCAATATAATAAGTAAACAATGGCTTATCCATCCTGAAAAAACACCATTTGGATAGATAGGAAATAGTTCAGGACTGTCATGATCCATTGCTTTTTTCCCCCATGCAATTCTTAAATTATATGCATTTTACGCAAGCAAACTCCTTCCCAATCCCTCTTGAGTCCATCTTCCACTTAGGAAAAAAAGAGCTGTGTGTCTTGAAGTTTTTGGGGAGTCAGGACCACTTCAGCTTTAGTGGCAGGTTTCATTTCTGTCAAGGCGATGAATATCACTATAATGATTTGCTATAATCAGAGGAAATGAGGTTCTGGGTGATGTGGGCAGTGGTGTCATTCATGAGGTGCCATTCATGAGATGAATGAACATGTGTATATCTTTGTTTACTAAGTTTTTCACCATCATTGCTAAGTATATCCTGCTTTGCACCACCTTGTGCTCTGCCTCTCCTTAATGAATACAACCTTCAAGTTCATTCTACTACTTGCCAGTCCATCTTTGGCCAACGTGTACCTAAGATTTTTTTAAAATAAGTTTTCTCACTATTGTGGAATAGAATGGCAGAAAACTTTCATGGAATGATTTCTTTCTATCTGAAATCAACAACAGAGCTCCCAGTTGAAGTTAAGACCTATTGTTGATTTCCTCTTCTGGTAATATAAGTGATGTGTTTTTTCACCAGCAGATTCTTTTTTTCATGTGGATGGTTTTGTATGTTATATCTGAAAGGAATAAAAAGGAAAGACAATGTCATTTAGAAAAAGTGTGACTATGTGGATACAGAAAATGTTTGAATTCTTTCAATCTGATAATAAACTTGGAATATATTTATTAATGCAGCCCAGATAAGCAATTTCTATTGTGATGTGTTCTCTGAGAGAACTGTACTATGGAAAATTGAGAATAATGGGCCGTGTCATGCCTTCAGTCCATGTGCAGAACTCATACTGATGTCAATAGGAGCTCCCTTCACAAACCAAGGCCTATATATGACCCATAGAGTCACTAGTAGAAGTTTCCCATACATAACTACAAAATTAATGGAGCATTGTAATCCATTTTGAGATCTAATGAAATACACCATGATTTAAATTGCAATTAAACAGAGAGATGTCAATAGGCATTGATGAGTTTCCACATGAAGGCAGCAACATTCCTGCTACAAACCTACAGCTTTTGATGGGTAGTGGCTCACAGACTCTGAAAACACATTTTCTCAGAGCATTATTGATTAAGCATCTCAGGAGCCTTAAACATCTGAATTATATCTTTTGTTATACGGCATAATTTGTAAATCTAAGACTTGATCCATTCTGGAAAGATTACAGAATCCCATGTCATGGAATTCAGCGTTTCTTAATTGCCTTACATTTAGAAATCAAAAATCATAACATTAAATTATGCTTTTGTAGCAGGGGGAGGTTGGAAGCTTATGGAGTTCAGGTGATTCAAAAAGATATTGTTTAAAGTTCATATACGTGATGGTGTTTCATCTGTCCATGACTTTTTAAATTATTTAATGGGATAAAATATTCTGTGTTTGTGTTTGTGTGAGAAATGTAATGAAATAATTAGGCTGTGTGTATTTCACAGCACAGAGAGACCAAGTTTCATTAGACCAGTGTTTCAACTACACCAGAACTTTTGAATCCCACAGTAATATTAATCTTCTAGTGCTCTGAAATATTTCATTCCCTGCTTCCTACCCTCATAAAAATACACAGAGAGCTGTGGCTTATCTTTGAAATTACCCATTGACATAAAATATGAGGAGTATTATTTTCAACTGTGTTTCAAGGAAGTGTTTCTCAGGATGCTTACTAGGCAGAGCAGTTCTGGTCTTTAGCAGGAGCTCCTGAGATCCTTCCCAGAAATCAACCTCCCTGCTTGCCCTTGCTCCACAGACTGGTGCCTTCTGACAGCACCTGGCTGCTGGGAACTGACTCTCTTATTTCTTCAAACAATAGTTCATCTCCTTTTTTTCATAATTCTGCAAAATAGTGAGGATGCCCTTATCTGTTTTAATGTAATTATCTCTCACTTAAATGAGACAAGTCTTGGCCAGAATGCTGGAGACTCAAGACTTCAGCAAATCCACAATGTCCTGAAGACTTGCAATTTTCCAGTGAAGAAAGAGCAGAGTTTGCTGGACTCCAAATGAACTAAATGAGGAATCAGTTCCCCTAAGACTATCTGCAAACCTTATTGAAATTTCATTTGGTTTTCAGAATTTTTTTTTGTGTAATTATATGGACTAGACATTACATATGTTCCTTTTATAAACAAAGTAGGGTATGTTAGAGTGATATTGCTAAGTATGAAATATGAAATACATTTCTTATTACAAAACCAGCAACAGTTATTTAAAAAAAAATCCAAAACACATAGAAAGGCCCAAGAGAATTTACAATAGAATTTTTGAGGAATTTTGAGATCGACCAAATAATTTTGCACTTGGGATTTTTTGACATCTGCTGGTTGCTTTGTTTTGTTTTGTTTAGTTGTTGTTTGAGTTTTTTTCCGTGGCTTCTCTGCCAGTTATCTTTCCAGAAAGTTTATCTATGAGAAGTCTGGGCATCTATTTTGTGCTGTTTTCACGAAGCAGCAGGTCTCATTTACTCCATGAAAACACCTCCATTTAATATCCCACCTTAGCAGGGAGATGAGTACTTTGCAACAGCATCACTCTGGGTTGAATTTTATCTCTAGACAACATATAAATGCTCCCTGGAAACTATTTAAACCAGGAGTACATATAAAAGCTGTTTTTTCTTATTGTTTCCTGACTTTCTGGACACTAACCAAGACCAGCAAATTCTTAAATCCTATGAATGATTTCAGCCATCTGTAAGTTATAAAAGAACTCTGTTCAACCTCAAACACCTGAGTTGATTTCTGTTCTATTGCAGGTTGTTCCACTGTTGAGCCTGCTTTTGTCTGAAACGGGCTTTTGGGTTTTTTTTCCTTCTTCCTTTGTCTGCTTTTTCAGCTTACACCTTCCCTATGAGAATGGTATGAGATGACAAGAAAAGGTTTCTGACCTCGCCATCCTCTACTTCCCCCACACTGCATTTTGAAGGGAAATTTATAAAACTCCACCAGTGTAGCCTGGACACTGCTGTCCCAGTAAGGACTACAGGGAGAAAGAACCAGGATCTTGGGTTTGTTGCTTATATTTTCTTTTTTTAACCCTTTACCCCTGCCACCCTAACAGACAGGTGATCTTTCATCTTACCTTTTTCCTTTGATCAAGTTGTAGTCATCTGCATAATAGAGCAAAATTTTGGTCTAGTAAAATGTGAAGCTTGACTTTGGAAGAACTGCTGATTTCTATTAAATAAAGCAACACTTTGTCACCACAATCAGTGGTTTTTTTTTCCCATAATCAAGCTTGCTAAGAACATTTTAAATAATATTTTTCTGGACTGAAACTCTCAGTTCCCAGGCTCTTCTCCCTTTTACTCCTGTGAACACAGTGCTGTACTGTGTGTCAATTTGGTCTTGTTTGTGGGTTCATTTTCCCCTCCATTAGAACAGCATTTCTCTCTTTTTTTCCTTCTTCTGATATTGTTCAAAGGCTTCTTGTGATGCCTTGAAAAAAGTTATTGATTGTTAGATCATTTCTCTCATTCATTCAGATGTTTTCTGGTCCCCAGATGGAAACATCACAGCTGCTGCTCTGGAATTCACTATCGACTTCTGTCTCTGGATTATCAGAGCCCCTAGCAAAAAAGCCTTATTCCAGGCACCCTCTTTCCCTCTGTTGAGACTTAAAGCTGTTATTCTTCCAGCTCAAAGGAAGTCCCAGTGCCTGTATATGGCCAGAGTCTGGAGCAGTAAGGTCCTATGATTACTTCGAGCTATTTTTCTAGTGCACCTTTTTTTCTATATAATTTTTCAGCTCTTCAGTAGGAACACCAGATCTCAGACACCAGTCTGATTTCCTGCCTCCCTCTGCTATTATTTCTGTGCTGGTCATTTATTATATGTTTGAGGGCCAGAATCAACCTGACAAATTAATATTTTTTAAATTCAGTCTTTTCTGACCAACCATCTGCTCAGACAAAGAAGAAAGTGGGAAGGATTGCCGTGTTTTAAATGCTTTTCACCCAATCTCTCAAGGAAAGCCTCTTTTTTAAATTCAAAGAGTTGTTATGATTCAAAGAAAATGCTTATTCTACAGACTGTTTCCTTTCCATTAAAGTTTATTTATACCGCCCTCCTTGTCTGAGGGTATAATTATGAATGATCTAAGCCTGTACTGAAAATCCTAAATTAAAAAATACATCTGTTGCAAGGATTCTCTCACCAGAAACCTTGAAAATGTTATCCTGTCTGTGCATCCATATATCTGTCTGTCTCTCTGTAGGTTATGGCTATCCTTTATATGTTCCAGAAGTAAGTGGGATTAGATCACTTGCTTCATACTTTAACTGCTGTAGACATTCATGAAAAGAATAAAACAATGTGGAAAACTGAATACATTTTATATTTACTTATAGTCTTCTTTCAATCACATTTTCACTTTTTAACAACTAAAGGGATTAATTAGATTTTATTGTTCCTCTCCTTCTAGATTTAGAAATAATCATAAGTGTAAGAAAGCATTATTTAAATGGAAAAAGTTATGTTTAGAAAAAAAAGAGAATTATGGCATGAATGATGTGAAGTGCAGCAGTGTTCAGCCACAGCAAGGTGTTTTCCTGACAACAAAGGGCAATTGCTTCAGCCCAACCTTTCAGCATACCTCAGGAAGCATCGATGAAACACATTTATTTTTAATTAAGGCCAATTCTGTATCAACATTTGCTTTAAATATGAGGACCAAAGAGCATCAGAAAAGGACATTATTTCTGCAGTCCTTTGAAGCTGCTGCCTCCTGATATGTAGCACCAGGGAGGGCAACACCACACGGACAGTGGATTCATAGCAAAACCTCCACTTGGCAGAAGATATCCAGACAGCACTTTTCTCAGTTGGATTTCACCTGACTAATAATCTTATTTTTCATTTTTTAAACATTACAATGAAATGAGTCCATTAAGATGCCATAATGTTAATTAACATTGTCATAAGTTCTTTCATTTCACTTGCATGCATTTTTCAAAGGTACATTGTGGAAATGATTCTTTTACCCTGCCATTTGCCTATATATCATCTCATGCTAGTACTGAAAGGTTAAATGTTATAATTTATGCTAATTTTAATTTTCCCTACTGCCATAGGCAGTACAAATCAAGCAGCAGCAATTGATTATACATTACTGACAGTGTAAAACAGAGCAAACATACAGTTCTGCCAATGAAAGGCCTGTGTCAGGTTAGTCATAGTTAGGTTGTTGTGGCCTCCTGAGAACAGCAGTCAAAGCCGAGCCAGAACAATGATATGAATATTTATTTTGTGCATCATTTTGGATCCAAGCCATATCAATAAATAATTTTACATGGTATTTTTGTGCCTCAAGAAGTTTGATGGAAAGGCTGTGCTCCCCCTGAAGAATTTTTTGCGATAAATACCAGATATTCATTTGGGCTTTGGCTTTTCAGAGAAGGGCCTGATGTAATAGAGGTCAGGCAGAATTTCACTGAAGTATGTTCCTGTATGAGAATATGTAGGTTACAATTACAGGAGAAAGAAGAAACCAAGGCCTGGCTTAGGACGTCAAAAGGCAGAAATTATCACTAGCTTGATATCATCTGGCAGCTAATTTGTTCCCTTGTCACCACCATAAAGAGTATCTTTGGAGCTGAGGAATGATAGTCAGAGATTTTCAAAGAACCAGGATAAACACCCAAATTGTTCATTTACTTGGGTCTTAAACCCTTCCCTCCTCACAGCACAAAGAAAGATACACAGTGCCCAGGTTTAGACCCTTTCAGGGCTCATCTTTGCTGTTGCTCTGCGGCTCCAAAAGTATCATTTTCTCCACAAATGTAGCTTCTCTCTAGATAGCAGGCACTTATTTTCATGGATAAATGGTTCCTTCCTTGTTCTGCAACCTACCTTGTAAGATAATGAAACAGAACAGAGAAATGATGTCACAGAAGTAAGAAACAGTGGCTAGCAACTGATACTTCAACATCATGGGACAGAGGCTTAATTCCCATGAAAGACAGGCTGAGATGACTCAAAGCTCTTGGACACAGAAGAAAATGCCATTTGGAGGAAAACAAAAGTGACCCCTGTGGCGGTTGGCAGTACAGGAGACACCATCTGGGCTGGGAAATGTCAAGTGTCTCAAGAGCTTTTCTGCTCCTGAACATTCCCCCACCTGGGTAAAAGGCACTGTGGGCACCTTGCTGGAAAGATCCTGAGAAGTGGAGAGAGGGTTGCAGCCTTGCTGGTACATGCAAGAGGACAGTCAATGCCACGTTGCTTATGGTCGAAGGAAATGGAGCATTGACAAAGGGATTAGGAAATTATTGCCTGACTTGAGGCCAAGTGGGTAACCCTATGAGACAAAGACAATTACACAGATCACAGAAAATGGGAAGGAGATTCTTGCAACAAGGCAACAACAACTGAAAGGCAAATGTTGCAATACATTTTTTTTCAAAAAATAATTGATAAATTTCAGCATAAAAATCCTGTTGACTTTTAATTGGAAGTCAGTTTGAGTGGTTTCAGCACTTTAAGTACAATAGCCATTCTTGCTGATTTTTATGTGTCCAAAACTTATTCAATGTTTGTGTGACAAAGCTTAAAATAGAAATAGGGATTTAGCTTGTCCACACATCAGCTTTGCATTACAACATGATTTCTGTTAGAGACACATTTGTGAATAAAGCCGTTGTACTAAAAGATTAGAATGCTGCTTTTCAAATTCAGTGCTTTAATTTAAAGAAGACACCATTATTTTTTTCATGTAGCTGTTGCTTCTTGATTTAGAATTAGTGAAACACTGGTTACTTTAACCCAGATGGTTTCTTCCCCACTGATAAGGATTGGTTACTTTAGCACAGATGTCTCTTTTTCTTCCATAAGGCATATTAGAAGGAAAACAAAGATTCACATTTAAGCAATAAATAATAACAAATACCACCCCTATTGGCTTAGATATGTCCAAATCCAAAACCACAGCTTAAAGTTACTTTAAAGTGTGGTGGGCCACAGCTTAGAGTTCTTTCATTTTGCATTCTTTTTAAAAGATTTTACTTTGTTGACATTTTTTGCACAGTTTCAATTGATCTTTATTGAAAAAGAATAAGGATGGAGCAGACTGACAATTTTATTTGACAGATGATTAATAACTTTGCTTAGATCTGGCCTGAAGTGTAACCACAAAGTGTTTGATAAGGGATGGATAAAATATGGTTTGCAGGCAGTAGAGAGTTTAAGGGACATAAAATGGCTGAATGGCAATCTTAAAAATGCAAGGTAGAGAGCTATGAGGTCATGTTAGCAGTGCTCTAGTGCCCTTTCATCCCAGGGTTACTCCAACTTTTCTTCTGATTGCTCTTGGCTCGTGGTGGAAGAGTCTCCCTTGGTGCACGTGTGGAAACGTCTGTTTATGAACAGATATTGTCTGTTGTCAGTTTATGAATAGATCTCTTCCTTTGTCCATAGGACAGTGGCTCAGCCTCATCTCGCAAAGGCTCCATGCTGGGCTCAAAGCACCTGGGCTGAGTCTGAGATCAGCACAGGCTCTGTGGGGGCTGCCTGGAGCCCTTTGGGCCAGCCTGCTTTCCCTTGCCACAAGGAACTCGTTTCCCCTTCCCTGCCAAGCGCCACGCCAAAATGTGTTCCTTGACACTCCCCTAAATTTCAGCTCCCTGCTTTTCTCCAAAAGAAGGGTGGTCTGGCCTAAAGTAAGTTTGAATGAGCAATTGAAAACAAAATTCTTTTATGATAACAATTTTTCTCAGTCTTTTTAGCCCAGTCCAGATTTTGCTACTGTGGGGAAAATTTGGTTGTAAGGATTTATATTATGTTTATTTAATTAGCAATTTCTGTAAATGAAAAATTAATTCTGTTGCTTGTGGTGATGTGTCATGCCAGGAATAACATTTTGCATCTATGGCTTAACACAATGCACCATTTTAAGGACATTTTCCTAAAATTTAATTTTAGATTTGGGACTACGGAGCATTTAACTTACCTTCAGGAGGATATTTTGAATAAAAATAACAAGAAACTGCTTTACTAGGATATCAACCATGCTTGACTTATATTAACCATATGAAAAAATGTATGGGACATACAAAATTCACATAAGAACTACAGTTAAGCCTACTCATATTTTTCTTTTAAAATGGATGTCCAAACTTTAAAAGTCTGTATGTTATTCTTCTTAAGATCCAAATATATTTTTGGAGACTGTGTTCCTACTGTTTGCAATAATGAACACCTCATGGATGGCAGGGGGGAAAAAATCAGCTTTCCTTAATGCTACTGTTGGCCAAAGGGAGTGCAAAAAACAAGATATCCCATGTAGAAGAACTACACTTTTTCTCCCCATCTCTGGATGGAGAATGGAGAGTTTCAGGGAAGTCTTCTCACCTCCAACTCCCGTTTTCTTGCCTTGTACCCTGGAGGTTTGCTCCAGAGCAAACCCCAAGGCACCCCACAGGGTGTTGAGGCTGAGGAAGCTGAAGTAGCTGTTTTCTCCTTGAGTGCCAGGGGGCAAGGACACAATGATAAGGATCCTTCATGACTTCACTGAGTGCTGGATGCTGCCCAAGCAGTCAGCCCAGGGCATTCTGCCTGCGGGAGCCTGTGGAAACTGGGGACAGCACACAGAACTGGTCTGATACTGGTGTGACAGCCCCTCACAGCACAGTGTACTGGTACTGCAGGATATATTCTGCCTAGTTAGCTGTCCTGTATTGTCTTCTGTAAATATAGTGAGCAATGCAAAAAGCATTTACTAATGAGGCTTAAAATTTTCCTTCAGATGATACTCTCTCATATTTACATGCTTGTTGTTTGCTGCCATTATATGCACCAAGTTTTGGCCTATCCTCTTCATTCACGCTCTCTGGGAAACATGCTCCTTTGAGAGTCGTGGATAATTTTGTTCTCCCCGTTTTAGCAGGATGCTTCACTAGCTGTGTGCCAGTTGTCTTAGAAATGCTGGTTTAGCTGGCTGAGAGGGTTTTTTGGAGCTGGGGCCTCTAACAGCGGCACATGCACCTCGTGTGCGTCTGAGGGCGAGCATGACGCCTGAAGACAGCCTGTGTCAGGCCTCGGTGAGCGGCACCCTGCCCCCAAAAGTCAGAGGTTACATTTCAAGGACCGGCTCCACTCCTTGGGTTGCTGACCCCTGGTGATAAGAAGTCTGCTTGGAGCAAGGTCACAGCAGCACAAACCACCTGCCCATTGCCCGGTGCCAGGGGCTGGGAGCCAGGTGAGCCCGTGCCAAGAGCGCAGGAGCCAGGAGGGGAGCGGGAGGGAGAGGGCAGGGCAGAGGCTGTTGTCCACTGGCAGCAGTCCTGGGGAGCCAGGAGGAGTTTTGCAGAGCTGCCTTTCCCCTTCACTGGACTCCCTGCATGAGGCTGAGGGCATCAGGACTGCAGCTGCTTTCACGGATGAACTCGGTGTTTCCAGAGGCCTGGCTGCAGCGAGGTATCTAACATGTCATAAACACAGGCTTAAGTTCTTAAGGATTAAAGCAAAAGTTAGATAATCTGATTCTCCAAACAGCAGCAGAGGATGGAGTGAACAGCTGTCTGAAGCTGCTGTGGCATGGCACAACGGGCTGGGAGGTGCTAAAGATGGAGCTGGAGGGGCTGACTTGCAGCATGCTTAGAGGTGACCATCAATAAACCAAAGGGTACCACATCTCCTCCTCCTCAGTATTTTGAGGACCAAGCTGTGACCTAACACAGGAGCTACAGTTTCTGCAAAGTACACAACTGCTGCTTCTCCTTGTTTTGTTTCAGCTTTGTTCTTGGTCCTCAAGAAAAGACAAGGACTTTACACTCTATGACAAATAATACAGATGGAGTGTAAACATCGAAAGAATCAGCTTTATCTGTAACAGATATAGCTAAGGGTCAAACATTTAGTTTACCTTCATACCTAATTTTTATTGATATATAGTTGCCAAATCTAAATTATTTGATCTGAAATGGCAGTGGACATTCAGAATGACACAACTAGGCAAATATCATATAAGGGCAAGTTCCAGGTGAAATTGCCAGAGAAGTCATTCTTCAGAAATCCTAGCTGTAAAATATTGCCTCCCAGTTCGTGAGACAGCTGCAAGAAGCATTCATAACTTTAATTTAAGAATAAGTTTCGTCAAGGAATTTTAGCCTTTATTTAAGGTCTGGAAATCTGTGTATCTGTAGGAAGCTATATGTAAAATGCATTTTACTCTTTGAAGCAGAAGGCTTTTAAGGGACTTAATTAATTCTGGTTTTAACATGGATGATGATATCCGTACGTTAGCTTCATGTTCTCCAGGTGACGCACTGACTTTATTTAGAAGCCTCTGAGTTTATGTGAGCCAAGACAGTCCCATAGATGTGCTGATATAACTCTGCTGAGATACCACATGCAGATTGCTTTTTTTATTACTTTGAATATTTATTTGAAGTTTTCATTTCAAGAGATTTAGGTGGAGTCATTCTGCTTGATGAATATAGTTGTGGATTTTTTTTTTATGATATAAAAGGGTTTGCTTCCCCCATCTGGTCATGTATCCATTGTGTCAATTTCTGCAGTTCTGTTGCTCCAAAAAAAGCACATAGACTCATGTGGTTGAAGTAATCTGACTTCCAGCCACCTACTGACATAGCCTTAGTCACCCAAATACAAACCTACCTCAGACTCTTTCATACTCAATCCCCAAACCCCAATTTTGCTGCCTGTCCTTTCCCAGAGCCATTCCCAGTTTAGACCTGTAAGTGCCTTTCCTACATTTTTCTCCCTGGTTCTGCCATCCACAGTCTTTTCCATGACCCCATGGTTCTTTTGCCTGTCCCTTGTAGAAGCATCTCCCACAGCTCTTCCTAAGTCCAGGGAAAGCCAAGAAGCGCATCTGAGCATCAGTCCTGCCTTCAACACCTTCTTAAATTTGTAGCCTTTGGACCTAAAAAACCTTTAAACAAAGATTTTCGGAAGAACTATAAAAGACTGTGAGAGGAAATAACAAAATAAATACATTTAGAGTTAATATCTCCAAGAGAAACATCTGTTTGTTCCTTTGAGTAACCAAAGGCAAATACACGTGTTCAGAACATGCTACAGACTAATGCCTACAGCTGACACAATGAACTTTCTGTTCAGTGTCATTAATAATGGATTCAAAACAATTTTTTTGTAGTGCTAATACAGTACTTTTAGTTTTATTAAATAAGTAATAGCACCTTTTTTTTTTTGTGGTACATATTGTAACATTTAGACTGCCTGTATCTTCAAATTTTAGAAGCTTCAGCAGATGACTCTATTCAAAACGACTTTTCTCACAGGGAGTTCACTTGTAGGACTTCACTTAATTGGAGCAGACTTCTAATTAGTAACAAAATTAATATTTAAAAAAGAATCAGAAAAAATATACACACTGGAGTGTGCAAGAGTATCAAATACCAGCAGCAGAAGACAGCACTGATCAAAATATTACTGGGGTGCCACTTGGGTTACTCTGAGTGCTGCAGCTTGGGAACATGGCCAGGCTGCACCCTGTTTCCCAGAGGGGAGAGAGAGTCCTAAACACTTTTTCTCTTGCCCAGGAGAAGAGAAAATGAAGGGCCAGCAGGGAGCTGCTAGGACTTCAGTGCAGTGCTTGGTTTGGGCTCCCAGATGAGCCATGGAGGGGGGACTGAAATCCTCAAGTCCTCCCAGAAAGTCTCACTGCACGTGAGGATGATTCCTTCTCACCTTGCTGGATGCTTATGAGAAACCTGGCCCCAGGGCTCAAACTGAATCGATGGGGACTGGGAGACTGGGGGAGTGTTCAGATTACTTGAAAGAAATATTCTGTTCCTGTAATCAGCTTTTGCTTCTTGCACTGTGTGTGGCCACACACATGCAAGCATCTCACCTAGAAGAGGTATGCTTGTGCACTTTGTGACTGTAAACACCTTTTCACAGTGAAACACTTGTGCTCCTCACATACTGCCCTTCTGTATGCTTCAGGAATTTTTCACTCATCTAGACAGCAATGCAGTTTTGAACTTTCCCAGGGTAGCAGTAACCTCCAGTCTTCACTTTTTGTAACATGTTCCATATGTTTCTTGATGATCACACTCATGAAAAATCATAGAGTATGTATCAGAGTATATATGTATGGATTCATCATCCATCCCCTTCTGCATGATAGCTCTCCTTGGAGGGGGGAGTTAAGTTCAGTACCTTAGCCACTCAGGGGATGCAAACAGCCATTTAATGGGGGTCACAGAAAAACCCAGTGCAGGTGAAATCATCCCACACTTCCCATTATTAAAGACAACATGAATGGGAAAGGAAATTCCTCCGAAGGTTCTGTTTTCTGAGGTATAGGAGAAGCTCCAAACAAGATCTCCCACATCCACGGGCAATGCTTCAACATGCAGATTAAGTGAGATCTGACATTCCTGCAGTTAATGATTTGTTGATTAAATACCACATTAGAATTTATTTATACAATAGGAAACATATTTTGCAATTTTTTTCTCAGATTTAAATTTCTAACCTCTCCTTCTGGCAACGAATCTAGTTTAGATCCATTGAAGTTATCTTTCTGTGGTGATACAAATAGAGGCAAGGAATATTGATTTCAGTGGGATGTTGAGATATAGCCATCTGTTTGCCAAGCATGATTACTTTCAGTTAATTTCCAATAAAGCCCAGAAAAGCCACCCAAAATAGTCACTTTTGGATGTTACAGACAGCTTAGACTACTGGAGACATTTTAAAAGAACACAGTTTCAAGTTGTTCTCCACTTGATTTCTGAACAGTTGGCCCTGTGACATTTGGCCAACCAAAAATATGAGCATAATTTTGAATGGCCTCCTTGCACCATCTACAGGATTTGGTAGGACATTTTGGAGGTCATGATTTTAAAAACAGAAGTCCTTACCTCAGAAGTAGTGCCAACAGAGGCAGCAAGCAGAGAAGAAAGGTCCCTGTCCTAGTTGGGAAGTTGAGCGCTGCAAAAAGGAAATTTGTGTATATGAAACAGTAACAAGTCACAAGTGCCTATCTCCTGTAGTGTCTAGCAAGAGGACTCTGCTCTACCCCCTGGAAATTGGGCAGTTACTAAGAAAAGACATCAAAGATAGCAGAAATTACTCCTACATACCTTAGAAAATGAACTGCAAGGTGGCCAGGCACCTTCTGCAACTTAAATCACTGTGAGTAATCTGGCACTGTGATATGAAAATAAAAACTTGATCAATCACAGAGACATTTAAGAACAAATCCTTTGCAATTTTGTTTTACAAATGCTTCATATTGCTCTTCATATTTTAAAGAAGTTATTTAAATTTCTTTTGCCCCCTGGAAGTGTTGTCAACTTGTCTTTTATGTCATCCTCCTGCAGTGAGGGAGGTGCATCTTTTCAATGCATAGCAAAGCAAAACAGCCAATGGAAGATGGTAGGGTAATATAAAACTCTACAGCATATGCTGTTTCACCAGGGAAAGGAAGCTTGTCACTCTACTCAATAAAAGACCTAGAAATACCAGGGGATTTTTCCCCCCTCCAATTGGGCCCCAAATGTTCTCATGCTATACTTGTAATGTGCATTACTAGCTGATTAGAAGCGACATCAATTAGTCACATGTCTGTGTTTCTGATGGAAATAAAAATGAGCTTCTGTACACAAAATCTCAAATTCATCTCTACATTGCCTAGGGATTTTTCCTTCTGCAATATCAGTTATCGGTTTAATATAATATTGTTGACTTAACAATGATATATTTCAGGCTGAAGGCAGAAATGCATTTTGCATTAATAAATTGTTTTGAGATGGGCTTAAAGAATATTTCATTATATAAGAGAGGCAGCTATAAAACCTATTTGGTGGTCTTTCAATCACTGCTACCTGTGGCCTATTTATGTGGATGGCATTCATCAGTATGGCAGGAAATATTAAGCAAGTGCTAGACAGTTATTAGCTCTCCTCAAGCAGAAGTCCTCATACCCTCTATTCATATACCATGGGAAAAATTCACTTGGTATTTTCTTTCTTGCAACTGTTCTGCTGTTCATAATTTGATGGAAAATTGATTAATCACACATTTAACTCAATGCAAGATCTTCTGCACTGTAATAAATTATGGCCATTAATCAATAAGTACAAAGTAATTCCAGGAGTCTGGAGACATGCTGATTTCTAATAGAAAAACTTGTGCTTAGGCCTTCTTGCCAGTGACCACTTCATCTGAGGTATTTTGCACCTGCCTCAATCCAATTAGATGACATAATTAATGAATCTCGGTGCAGTTGATAATTTGTTATACAAAAGAAAGAATGTTTTGGCACATCTATTAAGTCCTGATGTACAAATCTTTGCAAAGGGGGAATACTAGGAAGCCAAGAGGGGAACCTACAGCCTCTGCTACAGCAGGAGAAATGTCTGTTTATTCCAGGGCACTGAGTATGCAAATTTTACTGAACTTTAAAGTCTGCATGTTTCCTTCTGCCATGTTTAAAGGGAGCCTGAGCAGAAGCCTTCCATGCCATCTTTCTTCTTTTGTGACAAATTAAATGGTATGATTTGAGCAAGCATTCAGGAAGTTTTGTTTCCCAGGCAATCTAATCAATGTGTCCCTGGCCGCGTATCGGTTACAGTTTTACATATCGCAATCCATTTGCACCTGTTATGTCCAGCTAACATAGAGACACTCAATAGATTTTGGTGAGAGAAAGAGTGGGAAGATAAAAAGAACCAGTCTGCTGCTAATTCTGTCACTAGGAGACGCCATGAGCAGATTTTATTTAGAGACTTTGAAAAACAATTAGCTGAGGATTATAGGACTAAAAGGCCTTTACTAGCTGTACCTGGAAAATACTTTGCCCATTTAATGCCTTCTAAGCTGTCATTGTGCTTGAACTTCAGTCCCAGTGATTAATGAAAAGCTGCAGGGCACAGCTAGAAGCTAAAGTCTCAATTATGGAAAAGCAGTAACTAGTTTAATGTGCTGATGCTTTTATACTTAAACTGACAGCTGTGAAAAATGGCAATATTTCCAATCACGCTTTAATAATTTATCATTAATTTATTGGCATGTCCAACACACTTTAGTCCTACTGTTCTTTTTCTCCTTTTAGGCTCATGGCATTTCAATACTGGAGAGCAAAATCTGTTGCAAATCTCTAAGGACGAACCTTATGGTGCCTGAGTGATTACTGTTTGCAGGCAGTCAGCATTACCAAGGAGTCCACAGTTTATCGGCACAGATACAGCATGAACATTTTTGTGGGCTATGATATGTGAACGTGTTTCATTAGCTGCTGCTAAATTGCTCCAACTCCATCCACTTCAGTGGAGTTAGAGCAACTGAAGAACATAGATGGCTTTGTGGGACTGGGGGCAGTCAGGCTCACGCAGGCAGTTTTCGTTCGTCAGCCCAGCAAGCTCCCTGGATGGAGAACAGGAGCTGTCTAACTGCTCTAAATCAAAAATTAAATTTGGAAAGTGTCCTTTTTGAAGAGCACAAGCAGAGTGTCACCTGCTATGAAATCTGCAGAAACATTATTATGTTTAATACTTAACAACTGAATCAGTGCAGCTAAGTCAATTTAAACCAGCTGAAGATCTACAGTCCATTTATTTTTGAAATATTTTGAATTTTTTCTTTGCTGTTTTGGTTCTTCCTGCTTATTCAGTTTCTCCTGACAAGGTGTATGAACAAAGGGAGAGGAACAAAGTGAAATAATAAAACCTTATTTCAGTACAATTTCCATGCTGCATTTCCAATTTAGTATGTCATGTTTCATGGCTGTTCCCAGGTCTGCTGTAGACTGGACAAACACTCAGGAAAATTGGCAAATATTATTTTCAGAGTTCATTACTGGTTTTTTTGACAGCAGAAGTTGACCCTATTTTATTTTTCATCTGATACTCCTGTCATTTATAAAATATTAGTCATCCAAGCAGGAGTGTATCTCAATACTTTATTTTTTACACAAAACCTACATTTCTCTTTGTGTAATGGTTGACGCAGTCTGGGTGAAACTCACTGCAATTTTGGGGGGAACTTGATAATTCCTGAACTTTTTTGCCAAGCTCATGCAGCCCTAAATGTCAGCTGAGCTCTTCCTGACAGTGTGGTTGTGCTGATGGTTGTCAATTCCTGGACTGAAAAACAGGCTGACCGAACACTAGGGAAAGTTATTCTGGACTGTTTGATGTAAACTACTACAAAATTGTAACTGGCTGTCATTCATGACCTGGTTGAATAGGAGAGACATGGCTATGAGAGAATATTAACACCAATTGATGTAATGGTCTAACAAGTATAGCATATTATATTGCTGGACTGTTCACAAAAAGCTGCAGTGTGTCCAATTTGAATTGACATGATGGAAAAGACCTGTCAAGTGGGTTGTTCCATACATTGAGAATTTGCTGTTTCCTATTAAAAAAAAAAAAGAAAGATTTTTTTGCCTTTGTTTGTATTTGCTTTTGAGATTTTTGGTTTGACATTTTGATCATTTTGATCATTTTTTTCCATATAAGCAGAGTTTATACTAATTAGTTAACAGTTCAATTATTATCAAAGGGAGTTTTGAATGAAAAGAACCAAGTTCCCAGCCCTGCTCTAACTACGTGTTTGAGCACCGAGTGTAGCCCTTCATTAGGAACCCTGGAAATGGGCAAAGGAACGTGAATCATTAGAAATACTTATGTCTACTACTGTTTCTTAAGGGAATTGAGCACCTCTTTTGGGAATTTCTGCCTGGAAAAAGGCAGCTTATTCTAATCCATATTATCTGTCATGCTGTAGACCTAATACTGTATTTTAGCAACTTGTGAAAGAGTGGAGAAATACAACAAAACACATACAGGTGGCTGGGATGCCAAAGATATGTATAGACTTGTGAGGTTCATGTCTGGCTGTTGCTGGATGTACAGTCAGTCAGCAGCAATCCCCCTATTACCACTCTGCCACCCTCTATTTTTCAGGCTCCTACTTTGAGGTTTGATTACAGCAATTTGGAGGATGTATGCAAACCAATTCCAGCTACTAATTGAAGGAACTCTACTAATTAGAAAAGGCGATGGAACAAATAACAATTGGCAAGTATGGGGTCTTTTTCTGTATGGAACGCCCTTCAAGCAGTGACTTCTGTCTTGAACAAATTCATCACTACATTTTCTGGATAGGAGACAGACTTTGAAAGTCATTATGCATGTTGATACTATTGCACATCTAAAAATATTTGCAATTTTTAGTTGAGATATTTTCCCTGAAGAGTGGTTCACATCTTTGCTGAGACAATAATTTAAAACATGTAGAAATCAGTTTTGCAGGACATTTCTTTATGGTACCTTGTCAGAAACAGTCAATTATTTCTTAAATTCATTTTTAAATGGGGAGATGTGTCATTGGGTAAACACAGATTATCTAGTCATTGGCTGAACATCTCTTCTCTCTCTCTGAAAGCAAGGCTGGTAGCTGGCTGCTGCAGAACCACATCTCAGGATCTTATCTGGGAGATGCATGGCTGCAATGGAGGTTTATCCCATGCTACTTCCAGATGAGGCTGTACCATTTCTGCTAGAGCAATCTTCTGTTTGTGCTAACGTGGGCAGGTTTACAAGAATGCATGTGTGCATTTTTGCAGGAACACATCTAACTTATATTTGATATTCCATGCATTTGCATTAGTCTTCAAGTAATAAAATAAAAAAGCATTAATTTCATGTTTGTCATCTTAAATGCACTCTCTTAATAAGCTTAAACCTCTTACACTTATACCTGTGCTTTATCTCTTCACAAGCGGCCCCATGCTTCCTAAAAATAGTTCTTTTCCACTATGAGAGAGTATCTCTTCCTCTGCTGCTGAATTGGATAAGAATATTGTCCATTCTGCAATAGAGGGATTTGTCTCACTTTCCCACTGCCTCAGTGAGGTATTTTTAGCAGCTATTCATGTTAGCTTAATCCAAATATTATTTACAGTAGAAGCAGCAGATATTTTAGTAATGTCATTTAATACATATAAGTCTAGAAAATGCTGAAAATTCAGTCCTATTGACACTTTGATAAGGTCAAGTATTTTCTATTGAAATTCCGTGGCTCTGGAATTCAGTATCAGGTGATGAGTGTCCCAGGTGCAGTGCAGGTATTTATTTGGTGTGATCCTTCACAAAGTACGTGTGACAAAAATCAGAAAAAACTAGCACAGAGTCAAGGCTTCTCAGCACCTTCACTGACACAGACTGCTTTAGGACCTGGTTTGACCATGATCTTCATCATAGTCAACTCTCAGTGTTTCTGTGGGCATTGTTACCTGAGTGCAATATTCCCATGAGGAAGCTTTCATGCTACTGAAAATGTTGTCTTGATGGACTTTATAGATTGCCCTAAACTATCATGACAAAATACCACTAACTTCTGAATTTGCCTAAGTACCTTAAAACACAAATAATACACTCTGTGTCTTATGATAAATGCTGCCAGATTTCCTAGCGACCTACTTTCACTGAAGGTCAAAGCCAGTCAGACACTTTCTCAGACTTACATCACAGTGGGGGTAGACAGACACCTCTAATTGTGCTAGGGGATCCTGCTTTGCACTTGCCAGAGAAAATATTACAGAGTGGAGTTATTCCAGTTGATTTCAACAGGTCAAGCTCAACTGTGCTACAAGAGATGTGAGACAGATTCAACTAGTGACAGAAAACAATGGGCTCTGTGTCACCTTGGCAGTGAGTAAAGGGTGCTGTGCGTAGGACTCAGCATGTTGAAAATCTCCAGCCCATAAATGCATGTTACAGTTTAGCCTTGTGTCACACACAGCTTGGTTTGGAACATCACTCACACAGTGGTAAAGCCAGAATACCACTTATAAGGAAAACCAGGTCTCCCATCTTTCTCCAGCTGGGTCCTTCCTTATTCATTACATTGCTTGCCCAAACTGTCTCTAGAACTCAAGTAGAAGTTGAGCTTTCCTGCCCAGCTAGAAAGCGACACCTAATGTTTTCTAACTCCAGGAGACATTCTTTGGTTTGGACTGTGGTGGTAAAAATAACTGGGGACTCTTCTTCTGACTGTCAGTCCTGGACTTCCCAGCTTCCTCTTTGTAGAGGAAGAGTTTGTCCCTCCTGTAGTGATTGCACCACCTGCACATTGCCTTGGTGTAACCAGAACACAACCTCACTCTTCCCAGTGAGGGATGGTGGAGACTGCTTTCTCCTGAGTCCAGGCACACGTATCTTACACAAATACTGTTTTGTGGTAGGAAGTGAAAGAGCAGCCAATTATTCTTCACCTTTTCTTGCTCCCTTGCCCTTCCCTTAAAAGTGGATCTAGCCTGGAATAGTTCACTAAAAGTCACATTTCATACAACAGTTTTTCAGAGAACCTTTTCTTTTTCTTTTGTGCAAGCTGAAGTCGTGTTGGCCACGCTGTGACACTGAAGCCCATCCCAAATGAATAGAAGTGATTGTGTCCCTGGCCCAACTTGGGCTGTTGTGTGCTGGCTCTACAAGAAGGGGTGTTGCATGGCTTACATTACCAGGAAACAGATAGAAGAAAGAATTCTTTTGTGTTTTAAAATTAGAAGACAGTATCAAATCTGCACAATAAGTCAGGGGGGCTCACTGGTAGGCCCTGCAGTGGGGGGATGCTTTATTAATTGAAATATCAGTGGTGGGAAGTGAGAAATTGCCTTCAATGCAGACTACCTAAATACTCAGAAGTCTGGAGATAATATGTGCTCTGATTGATGTATTGTGAGTGAAGGCACACTCACAGTACCAGGGTAGTGCAATGGGAAAGTTCAATTTCAGATGTCTAGGGTAGGAGCAGATCGTTTGATAGACCCTCTTTAGGAGTATAACAACTTGGAAAGTTATCTCTAAGTTTTGATAATCACTTTGCCTTCTGAGGCTGCCAATCTATTTCTTAACTGTTCTTTTTAGTGTGAAAAAGTCTCCCATTTCTATTCTCTGCCCTACATACTTGGGTCAGGAAGCGAACATCCTATTTTTATAGCTTTGAAGCCAAATGGATATATAAGCAGCTGATTTCTTCACAGAATCCTTCTCAGACATTCTTTTATTTTTTTTTATAAGAGGACTCCTCACTATTTCACCAGTCTTTACCTTAAAAGAAATAGGGCAACACAACTAAAGAAGATTCACAATTTTACCTGCTGAAGGGCACTGTACTCAATGGTATTCAGCCCTGCAAGGACCTGCTAATGTTATTTAAACTGTGGCCCAATTAGAAAAAAAGGCTCTTAATTTTTTTTTTAATAGCATACAACAGAATAAAAAGATATTTTAAAGGAACGTTCTGAATTTTCCACTAACTGAATTTAGCACTTTTTTGTTTGACAGATGAATAAGGTTTTGTTTGTTTTGAACACTCCTGCTTCAAGAACTCATGGAAAGCACATTTGAATCTGCCTTATTACAATTTCAGGCTCAGTTTTGGTTTGGGAAGAGTTGTGGAGAAACAAGATTACAGGAACTAACTCCTATCTGGGACAAAGGCTTTTGATGCACATTTTGCTTTTACAAGACCTTATTAGCAGGCATTCTGTTTCTTTGGTAAAATGAGTTACTTACTCAGCTTCAAGGTACCTTTTTATAAATATCAAAACAGATGATTTCTTGCAAGCAATTATTCTGGAGAAAGAACAGTGAGGGATCATTTTAGGAAGGAAATTAGGGGAGACACTTTAATGTACGCAAACACAACATATGACAGTAGCATTGCATTGCTATGTAAAACAAGTCATTCAGATTTATATATTGAAGTCTCTGTTAGTAGTTAATCTGCTGCTGGCCACCTGCAGAGGAGGAATGGAAAAGGTTCCTTTTGATCTCTTTTGTGAAATGACCTTTAAGGGTGGAAAAATATAAAAAGAAAATAAATGTGAATGAACCTTAAAAGGTTTGGTACAAATATTCTGTTGGGAACTGTTTGGTCCTTTAAAAAGATGTCCACATAGGATATAAAATGTATGAAAGAGAGTAACATCTGTGCTTTAGGTCAGGAAAGCTTATCACCCATTAATGTAACTCAGCTAACTTCTTACAGGTCCCTGAGACGCAGTGTTAGTCTGCTGGGTTACTTTGTGAGTGTGCTGTGTCTCAGCAGAGAAGAGCAGCTTTGAATATGGAAATGAAGGAAGTAAGGACAGCAATTTAAACTCTGCTATGCAATACACCTCTTCTTGACAAGGGCTCCATTCAGGTGCGGTGTTTTGCTGACCCCCATGTAGTTTATGCATCTCTGTTCCTAAATTCCTGGTCTTTGTCTTATACCTGACTGCAGGTTTGGATTCAATTTCACTGGTAGGAAAAGAGATTTAACCATGATTTATACCCATTTGAGTGGAAGGGGCCAAAGCAGAGCTCCTTCAATCTTGCCTACATCAGCAAACACTATAGATTCACCCATGCATGGAAATAAAACTGAGCACTTGCATCTCACATTATCTTTGGGTCTAAATGAGGCTAAATGTCTGAAAATCATGCTCATGACCTCTGAGTGGGCAGAGATAATTCTGCCTATTATACCTCTCCACTTTCCTAAGATCCTGGATTTCTCAAACTGTCTGTAAAAGCCCAGGTTCTCCTCTGACCCTTGCACATACCCAGACACCAGGAAGACATATGTCTTAACAGATAATGGCTCCATTGTGTGAATACTGTCAGTATCATATCAATGTGACATAAATACAGCAAATTAGCCGTATGTTACTTACATCAGAACTGCTCCAGGTCTTTGTGTGGAATGGAAAAGGTGCAAGAGAAAGCTCTCTGAAGCAGCATGAGTCTTTTCCTTTTTTTAATAGTGCTTCTGTGAAAACTGCACCAAGTTTTAGATTTGGTACTAATTCAAGGCTATTTCTCCCCCAAAATAAGAAAGAACTAAGGTTAATAATTCAACCTAAGCCCTGCAAAATTTGTACTTTGGCAAAATTTTCCTTAAGGAATATTATTGCCAGTCTTGACCATACACATGTGAAAATTACATTTTTCTTGTTCATATCACTGTGGGATTATCTCCCTGCCACTATCATAAAATATCTTCTTTCATGACTAAAAGACAGATTAGTTAAGAGAGCTCTTTGCAATTATCTTTAGTTTTGGAGACTCAAATTCATCGAATTTCTTTCTATTGTGTCTTCAGTGATTGCAAAAATTAGATCTATTTAGTCTCTTGAAAAATAAAATTTTAATTGTGACTCTTTTTCTCTTCTAGGCATTTGCAAGGTGGTACAGCCATTGATAAGGCATAATACTTCTTATGTCACTCAAGAAATGTTGAAAAATTATATTCTGAGAAGTGATAGAAAAAATCAAATGAAACCTTTTTTTGACCACATGCATTTCTCAGGTCTAGACACATGGTATGGCTTTATTAATATACAAACATATCAATAATAAAAACACATCAAATAACTTTTGGAACTAAATATGCATTTGAGTTTGTAAATTTTTACTGAAGTGTGACGTAACGAGTGTTATGAAAAATGTTTGTAAATTTTTCTGAAATTACATCCCTTCCTTAAAGAGTAATTCTTCAAAACAAGGAAGGTGCCCATGTCTGGTTGTGTGTAATCAAAAATGACAGATTACTGGAAATTAAATGCAGGCAATATTTTTTCAGAAAGTATCAAATAATGAATACATGTGCTCTCCATTTTTGCAAACACTTGAATGTTCATTTCATAAGCTTGTGTTCATTCTCTCCCTGCCCTCCTGTCATGGGAACATCTTTAAACAATGGTTTTCAACAAGTACTTTTTTCAATTTTTTAGCTGTAAGGTATCAAATTGCACCAGTCTGATTGCATGTGTGTTTTTCTATAACAAGTCAACACTGAATGCATGAACAAATTACTAGGGTGGATTTTAAAATCTAAAGAATAGAAATAAAACTTTGCACTAAAAAATTCTCCAGTAGTGTTCAGTAGACCTATTGTCCTCTAAAATTGTAAATACACTTCTGTTTTCAGAGAGAGCAGCCTTGTTATGATGATGTAATTTGTGTGAATTTTGCCAGAGGAGAACTTTGAATAAATATGTTGTGGATTAGTCCAGCGACTTTTTCAATGTGTAAGATTATCCATGGAAGTTTTTTCTGGGAAAGGGCAGGACTTCACAGAGACATTCTTCCCTTCCAAAATACTAGAGATGTTATATAAACATTACACTGACAAGAGGCTTTATTCTTACTCTTGTGCTATTATACCATAACTCTTCAGTCAGCTCTGACTCAAAGCAGTGATTACACTGAACTTGGTGGGATGTTGATGTTAATGAATTAAAAGCATATTTGGTGCATATTACAGCTCTGAATTTCTGTGATATCTTGACTTCAAATTTACAGCATGACGCTATGAAGAAATATAAATCTGGTTAGCCAAATGTAATTTTCTAACCTCAGAAATTACAGCAATCAAAATTTGCGTATTTGTGTAAGACCAAAAATATCTGTATCTTCCCACTAATGGGAGCACAAAACTCCTGTATATCCCTTGGTTTTCCACCAGCTTCTCCACAGAACTCAGCAAGAGCCTTCATATCTATTTGTAGATGCATGCACTGCTACAGCACCAATCTGCTCAGAAAAAGACAGGGTTATAGATTTCCATCCCACTTTGTTACCACTTACACTGACTCATTTCATAATGGATATGCCCTATAACTAATGGGAGGCTCCTTGCTTGAGTTCCCTGGTGCTGAGGGGCTTTGTGAGTGGTGCAGCTCTCATGAAGAACAGGTTTCTTGGTCTTATCTGAAAGAGCATCACCTTCGTCACATCTTTTTCTAATATGATTTCATATGGTTTAATTGTTAGGTGTCTCTTAATGACTGGAATTATGCCAGTATTAAAAGCCTGTGCTTGCAGGTTATCCTAGAGTGTCAGATGCGCAGCATAGCCTGTACTCTACCTAACCCTCTATCTTGAAACAATTCTGATATTTGAGATGATAATTGAAATTGCACCAGTGTCTCAGGAGCCTCTCTTAGAACACCAAAATAGGTTGGATAATGTTAAAAAGAAGAAAAAGAAGTATGGATAAGCTGACCCTTACACTTGGCAGGACACAGGATTGAATTTAAGATGGTTCTTAAGTACTGTATGGATTGACTGGTTGCTCAACAATTGCACAGCTTCTGATCCCAGGGTTTCCTAAGCCATAACAAGAGATGGCCACACTTCAAATTATAATAAAAATGCTAACAATAATCAGGACAATAATAAATTACTGGTACTCAGCACAGAGATAATTTATTGGAATTTTAAGTCTTCTCTTATTTTATAGCTGAGAAAAAGCAAAGGTTAATTTATAGCCCATTTGTATTTTTCATTTTCAAGCCCATACTAAACCAATTGAACAACTTCACTGTGGCTCAAGGGAAATTTGGTCACTGCTTTATTGGAAACAGAACTGGTGACCTAGAACCTGTTCCTTTCTGGCAAGACTCTGACTGCATCCATTCTAAATCAGAGGCGTGGATACTGGTGTAAAACTGCAGCAACACCCCGGTGGAGCAGGTCTTTAATCCACCACATCCATGCAAATTGTGCAGACCTCAGAGAACTGAATATTCAGACTTTGTATTTATGCTCACAGAGGGGAAAACACGCCCATAGTTCATTCGCATAATAAATGTGATGGGAAAATAATTCTGTGGGGACAAACATTGTTTGGTTTGTCATGAGACATACTTGACAGTTACTGCTTTGTCCCTTTTGTGCCATTGCAATGCAGTGGTATGATTGTGCCATAAATCTGAAAGACTGTTTTGCAAAGTTCGTATCTGTGCTTGCTACCTTTAATATTAATAGGAGAATATCTTTAAAGTGAGTAAATTGAGAAAGTGGCTGAAACTATAGTTTATAAAAGAAGATTAGTGGGTTTAATATGCACTGGAGAGTAAAAGAAAAATCTTATTACTGTATGGAGAAATTACCTCATAAAGAAGCTAATACAGCAGGCTAGGGAGTAATTTTTAACAAGGTTTTTATGATGCACAAGTGTAGGCAAGTTAATGAACTTATCTTTCTAGTTATTTTCAGATTGTAACAATGCATTTCTTTTCAGTTCCTGTGCTTTAAAAAGTAAAACACATTTAATCACTTACAATAAAACTAACTCATTAGTTTGATAAATCAAGTAAGATCCTATACTGCTCCTGTTGTGGCACTGCTGCTAAGAAACTAGATCAGGTGAAAACATTAAGTATGGAACAGAGCAAACAATAAGGTTTATTCATTATTGGAATTAAAAGGTGTCACACTGACAGGGAATGTTCGTTTTTGGAAAGACCTGCTCTGGTCTCAGTAGCAGAACTTAGGAAATAAAAACTAAAAAGGGACCAAGGCCAAGATTTTGCTTAAACAATTCCACTCTGCAAAATAGCCATGTGGTCTTTGACATTCATAAAACAGACATCTGAAGAATGTCACATCCAACAGCAAAGAAACCACAGGGGGGAGTTGGTAAATACAGAATGTCCATCTGTCAGCACCCCAGCATGGCATGCGTAGGTATTGTTTAGGAGGAGCATGTCCACATTTTTCTGCCCAAATGCAGAAGACAGACTGCTGAGTAAAACAGTTCAATCTTTATATTGATTAAAGAGATGTGCTTTCCTACCATACAACAATCACTGTACTTGAAATTAATTCAGGAACAATCTGAAGGAAAGACTGAAGATTGTCAGGCACTCGCTGCAGGTTTTAATACAGATGTCCTAGAACAGAAATACTGTGGACACACCACAACAATTTGACGCTACAGCAGGGTATTTCATCGAGAGTTTATCAGAACCTCATCTAGACCACAGCCATGTAAGCCACAGTCTTGTTGAATGTTAGTATTTTTCACAGCCTCCTTCATGTCACGACATGGGACAACCTTCCCAGAAGCACACTGGGGAAGAAGGGGAGAGAGGAGTGTGCTGGGAAGATGAGTTATTGCTGATCAACTCACTGACAAAAACAGATGGGAAGGAAGGATTTCTCCTTCGCTGATGAGAACATTCTCCCACATGGATGTGGAAGAACTGTCTGCAAAGAGCAGCAGCAGGGAGATTTCTGCTATTACAATAGCATCTGAGTGATGAGAAAGTTGCATAGTGCTCAAGGCATTCGAGTGTCCCCACACCCTTGTTAAAGGCCACAGTCAGCAATCTTTACTGCACTGAAACAATTAATCTAAAAAAGCTTATGGTTGGTGGAAAACTGGAGTTGTAATTAGCACAGTGTATTCACCTTGGGATGAAGAAGTATTAGTTTTCCCAAGTCAAATTTTATGGTTTGTATGCTGCCGATGAGCCAGTAAACGCAGCTGAAATGACTAATTTACTATCTACGGTTCACTGGTGGGGATTCTTTGCTCAAAGTAAATAACCCGAAATAGTTCTTCTGAGTTAGGTGCATCTACCTACTGCCACAAGCACTGATCTGAATCTGGCTAGAGATATATAGAGAGGTCTATTCATCCATCTGTCTATAAAACCTTTGAAGAGCCTTTTGAAAGAATGTCTGACAGTTATTTTCCTGCTTCTCTGTTTTATGGTAGACTCTGCTTCTCTCTTTTAGGGGTGTAGGATAAGAGAAACTTTACTGAGTTTTCCTTCAAATCATATCTCTCTACAAGTAATTTAGGCTTTGAGGGAAAAAAGTTCTCTCTTCCTTTACTTTTTCCTTAAGAAAATTTTCTATGAGAAAATATTGTGAACTGCTAAAATTTGGTGCCTGAAAATATTTGCACCAAATATTGTGGGATGGGGAATACAATTTCCATCTTTCTGATTCCAAGACTCACATTCCTCTGCCCCATCCAGTCTTAAACATTTTAAAACTACATATTTAATCTTCAGAGCTGGGGATGGGTGTCTAATATAGATTACCCCGAGCTTAAATTAAAAGTCAGATTGCTCCTGAGTTCTGCCAAATTTAAGGCACCTCAGTCATGGAGGTTGGTGTGACCTTGACTCTGGTGTTTGGAGCTGACCTTTCCATGTAGTTGATACCACAGTTACTGGATGCATCTAAAGTGTAGGCTTATATCAAAATGATGTGATTCAGTTCAATCACTTCTTGAGAAAAAAAAATTAAGCAGAATTGATTGGAAACTGAAATAATAGATGCATTATTTATTATATTTATTTATATATGCATTTAATTTGCTCTCTATAAATGAAAATTATTTTTGTGGCAAAATGGAAATATCTGCAGTGCAAAGGCAGCAGATGTTGATCATTGTGATTAGAGAAACACTCTCAGGTGATGAATGACATGTCTGCAAAGCTGAAACTTTACTGGAAGATTTTAGCTGTTTTCTATACACGTTTGGAAACCAATAAAATGACAACACTGAAGTGACAGGATAGAAAAACTGTGTGAAGAGAATGGGCCAACTTTTGTTCTCAGCAACTTTATGCAAATGTAATTGCAGTGCAGACCAAGAAGTTTCTCTAGATTTATGTCACTCCTTCCTCTTTAAATTAGAACTACTTTTAGGGAAGGTGCAATAGTTCTAGGACAGCATTTACCCAGGAAAGAATATTTTGGACAAAAACCTTGCTGTGCCATTTCCCTCCACACTATTAAAGCAATGTATCCTTCTTTAGACTGTACAAATTAATGAGTGAACATACAACTGTGAGAAAACCTTTAACAGCCCAGTACCAAAACCAGCCATCTCTTCCAACAAAGAAAATCTGCATAATAGCATCAAGTAAAAATGATGAACTATCACAGGAACATGCCATTACTTTCAAGTTTGATGGACTGAACTTGGACAGAAATATTTAAAACCAACATTTTTTTTGGTTTATCTCAATACTTCCGCTGCAGAAAACAGTGGGGTGCAAATAACGTCCCAATAAAATGAGCATATCATCCAGAAGAACAGGCATAACAGCTTTGACTTGCTTTTTTGAACACACACACAAAAAAAATTCAATTTGAGAGGTGGGCAAAGCCTCTTCCAGTCATCATTTTGACCTGCACTTTGGCTGTCCATGCTCAGAAGCAGATACTGGTTTTTCAGGCACAAATTTTCAATTATCATGGGAAAAATAGCAAACATTTTCCGCCAAAGTTTGTTCATGTTCTGAGAAGTGATTTCATCTGCTGGGCTTGCCTCATTTTTGCATATGTTTTGCATGAATAGCTCAGCTCTACTGGCTGAAACCTTCTCAGGAAATGAAATTCAAAGAGCTGTGTTAAAAGCTGTCATCAAAAATGTCAGGTCTCAGTTTGCAACAGGAGTGTATTTACTTGCCTGTGTTCCCAGTGCACATGCTGGGGCTGGGGGAGTGGTTTGTGCACAAATGGGGGGTACAAGGGTTTACCTGGCACAAGGAGGGGATGGTGCCAGCCAGCTTCACTGGCCACTCAGCTCTGAATGATGCTGATGGAAACATTGGTGACTGAGACACAGTAAAGAAAGCCATGAAATGCTGTGATTTAATAGATTATGTACCCCTCTAAACTTACACTCACTCCCACCTTGGGGATCCAATCTTTCTTGATGTTGGAGGGGGTTACTAAGAAGACTCTTCCAGGGAACAGTTGGGGGCACCACTTGCACTTACCAATTAGCCATCTGTCACTCTGACTGATCACTTTGCAATAATGATATAGTAGTGATCAATTTAGTGATATTTCTGGTAGGGAAACTTGCTTGGGCTTTACATTGTAAGCCAAAGAGAAAACCAGCAGCACATCTTGGGAGAATGCCATGGAAATTGTGTTTTGTATTGCACAATGTCCTGCTGGAGTGCATTGTGTAGCAGGAAGAGCTGAGCTCACAGTCAGATGGCAAGCTCTAGATCTAATGTTATCAGGAATATGACTGCCAGAGGAAGGAATTTGTTGTGTCAACACAGTGCCCAGAATAAGGCTGTCAGAAACCAAGTGTGGGACAAGGATAAGAAAACCTTTAACATTGAATGCTATAAAAGAATGGACATAAGCCCAGGGAATAAAAGTATGTACTCAGAAGAGCAGCACAGAGCAAACTTGAACTCAACCATTGTTAATGTTCATGTAAGAGAACCCTTGGTATAGAATAAATCTAACGTGAGAGTCAGAGAAAGAAAAGTGCGAATTGCAGAAAGTCAGAAATGAAATTGTAACAGATAGGTCTGAAATATCACTTCAGGGAAAGCGAAGGGAGACCTGCAAGGACAGGTGGCCAAGAAAAAATAAAACCCTTTCATGGAAACTGTGCATCCATAGTAATGCAACATAAGGCAAGAACCATATTGTTGGGAGCAGGAGTGAGTGTGGCACAGCCCAGCACACCCTCTCCCTTGGAGTCTGAAGCCTCCCAGGGTGGTGGAGCTTTAGCCAGCAGGCCCTGACAGATGCTGCGGGGGGATGGGGGAGCCTTTAGTGAAATCTGATTCTTTATCTTGTTCTCCAGCTTTTCCTGATAAAACCAGTTCGGATGCAAGGGACAGCTGAGTGCTCTTGCCCCTGCCAGTAGGACCATGGCCAGGGCTCATCTCACTGCGGGGCGACCATCTGCTGCCACTTAACAGCACAGGAAACCACCACTGAACAAAAGCATCCACTCGTAGAGCATCCCACCTCCTGCAACAAAATGGAGGCATAAAGGCAATGCTACTTCATCACACACAATTTACAGTGAAGAGAGGACAGTAAACAGTGTAAGTAAGCCTACCTGGGAGCTTTTCCCCTAGATGTCACTAACAGGTACAAGGACATTATTATGAGGCTTGATACAGCCCAGGCAGATGAAGGGGAGCAAACAGCAACCACAGTGGTGGAAGGATGGAGGGAGGGAGGGAGTGTGGCCTCCCCCATCTGCAGAGAAACCCCTCTGCTGTCATTGATGTCGAAAGAGGCTAAGCCTGGTGTAGGAGCAGACAGGGCGATGCCTTTCAACAGCATCACTCCTCAACAGTGCAGAATTTCCTAGTGATCCTCGGCATGGTATTTTGGTGTTTCTGTCAGTCCATGTACATGTTCACATGCCATATTGGGCTGCTGCCTGAATAGGGGATAGTGAACACATACTGCGAACGTCACTCACCCAGAGATTTGCCTGATTATGAACCTACCCTCCATGAATTTGCTTTCTGCATATTTTTTTACTTTCTTTTTTTTCACAAGGAAATTTAAAATCTTTATTTTGCATCAATGCTGTGGAAAAAATGTCCTTTCTTTTCATAGAAGATGTGAAGTGAATAAAAAGGTCTGACATTGGTTTATTAAAACCTCCCCACTTTAACATAAGTTTTCTCTTTAAAGGAAATGGTAAAAGTTTTAATCAAGTCAAAACTGATCTAGGATGTATGCCAGCAAAGAAACACATAGATATGAAGTTGCCAGCAATACAAACATACCCATTTATTGCATTTTGACTAGACAATCAATCAGAGAGAAAAACAATGGCTTTATTATGGAAAAATATTAAAGCATATAGAACTTCTAAAGAAGGGGGTAAAAGGATGCAGATGCACATCCCAAATGCAGAGGAACACTCGGTCACTCTTCCTACCTATAGCGGTTGCTAATATCATGTTCATCAAGAAAAACAGATCCTTCTCACAGAACCTGCAACTTCTGGGAAGCAGACTGGCCTGCCAGGGGTGCAGTCAGCGTCCTTGTGTAGGCCTTTCTAGAAAAGAGTTCTGAGAAGCAAAACTTAACCAGATGATCAGGGCAAGAAGAAGATTTTCAGAGGCATCTTTTTTGTGTTCTGGACTGCATATAGGTCAGCTTTGGATTTATGGCTTCTAACATAATATTCTGTCTGAACTCTAAGATGATCCCAAGACATGATGTGCCCCCAAATGTACACCCAGGTGTTCCTCTGGGTGTATAGAACAGCTCTTTTGGACAGGGAACTGAAAGGATTGTGCAGAAAAGAGGACACTTAAAGTGACTGCCTTACTTTTCACTTTCCTGCAGAAAGGGCATAGTAGGAAGCCAACATCGTCGATTACCAGGTCTTTATTGTCCCTGAAGCCATTGAGTCAGTTCTGCTTTTTGATTGTGACTAAATTTTATCAAACAGTAAGGACAGAAGCACCCCATTCAAAAGAAGCAAAAATATTCTGGGATAGCAATGCTGACAGTAAAACTCTAGGAGTATTAAAGATCTCAACCTGGAGTTTATATTTAGATTTTAACTTTATATTTAGCTGTTAGTTTTCAACTGCTGCTGAAGACTCTTCTCCCCGCCCCGTTCACCCCTTTGGAAAAGGATATGAGTTTGAAGTACAAGCTTTGCATTTGTCATTCAGACTAGGGTGGGAACTCCACCTGCTCACAGCCTTGCTCTCTTAAAAGCTACTAATCCTCATAAAATCAACCTTTCTGCTTCCTCCCCCTACCCCCCATCTCTAATTTCCTGCATTCCTCACACTCTATTCTCTCTTTGTGTAGAAACTCATCTTGTTCTCTTTTGAACATACTGATTCATAAACATATGTTCTAAGTTACCTCTCTTGTCTTTGGTAACGTATTCCACATGTTTACATGCCATTTTATGAAATAGTTTTCTTTAACCTTTTTATTTGCCTCAATTTCCTAATGTTCAAAATATATTCTTTTCTTTCATGTTTTTTCTTCATAAATATATTGTACAGCTAAACAATGATGATTTTAATCAAAACCAAAACCACGGAAGGCCTAATCCTTCTTTGACACATGAGGCTAAATTCTGTCCTTAGTTACTTTTGAGCAACACCAGAGTGGGAAAAGCTCTTCACTTTCACAGGATTTTAATGTTAGCAAATCACCTTTATGGCTAAATCTTGACTTATAAAGTATCCAGGGGAAGCTGAGAGGTATACTAAAACAATTTAGAAATGTATTGCTAAAATGGCAAATTTAAAAATTATGTTCTGGTATAGTGGAGTGGGTGTTGTGTCTGTGCGTACAAGTGTGCATGTGGGTGTGAGCATGTGTTGTTGAATCTAAGGATAACCATGCAAGTTGAATACCCCAAACACAAAGTACCCTGCAGCTGAATTCTTGTATTTTTTCATTAGTATGTTATTCAAGTTTAATAATAAATGCACTTGGAATTGCAATAGACAGAAAAATGTACAATATAGAATTTCATAAAAGCTTCATTAAAAAATAAATAAAAAGTAACAGCAAATAACCCAAATGAAATAGATGCAGTTTTTAAAATCTCTGCACAGATATGCTGCAGAGGAAGGGACATGCAAAGGGGAAACAGAAAAAGGCCACTCTGCAGCCCAAGCACTAACAGGAGATGGTAGAATTCTGTGAATGTCATTGAAGATGGCTTCTGGTGTTTGTATTTTCTGGTAAAACAGGAGTTAAATTGATCTCCTGAGAGAGACCATCCATAACTCCAAGGGGTAAACATCTTTGACTTAGAAGATTCAAGGACCACCAGATGATTAAATAAGATTATTAAGGTTCAGTTTTGCTTAGCTTTGTTGAGGGAGGTAGTCCAGTGCCTTTATAGCCTACTGTCTGCATACTCCAGTAACAGGGACATGAATACTCTAAACTGGTCCTGTTGTCAAAAGCAACACTCAAACAGATAAATTGCACAGCAGTAATTGTGTGTTAAATGTCAATTGAAGTAACTTACATGAATTCCTGCTAAGGGACACATAGGTTGCAACCTATTTTCCATTTATCCAAATCCTATGTGAAACCAGTCTGAAATCCAATTAAATAAATTTTTGATTAGAGAATGAAGTTATTAGATGCATAAAAATCTGCCAATGCACAATGATTGCCCTACCAGTGAAATAAAATGCACGGAAAGGATAAACTTGTGGTAAACCATTTCATGACATGTACTGAACATGTTGTGGAACCCTCACAAATGAATATGTGACAAAGGAATAAACATGAAAGAAATACACTGATTGTACACTAAGGCTGTGCATTTCAGAGAGATTCACCGTATTATCTTCCTTATTCATGTGGATAACAGGCTTACTTATGTCTTCAAAAAATAATTCTTTCTATCATACTGCAACAATTCTAAGCATAGTGATAAATAGGAAGTATGAAAATGCTAATGTATAAGAGCTACTGGAATTTTAAAGGATCAGGACTGAGCCAAATTTTTAGATGAGATTTCTTGACATGGAAAAACCTCACTGAAGAAAAAAAATGAACACAACAATATGTGCATTGCATATTTATAGTGCAATAATTTGACTCTGAGATTTACGTAAATCCATTTCAGTGGTTTTATTCCTGTTGTACAGCTCACATGGTTTTGGCATCATTTGCTACTTATGAGCAACAATATCAAGCAGATTTATATTGTACAGTTTTTTTTTTAAACTTTAATGTAACTTAAATTTAAAAATGAAAGCAGAAACTCCAGCTGGAACAACCTGTGCTTTGTCAGTCAAGTGCATTGTATGAAGAAAATAGTACTGTATATTTTTATGTTTAAAAGGGACAATGTTTTTCCTAAAATTAAACGAAAAGTATCAACTGGCTAATAATTTCTGGGTAGCACAAAATGAGAGTATGCAAAAATTGTCTGCAGAAATATCTGTATAGCCACTTCCCCCTTCTGGCACTCTCCAGATCATACCTCTAATGCCTCACTCTTCCATGATGGACATGAAATCCATGGGACAACACAAGACCTAAGGGCAGGATCTGCTGTTTGTGACTGCAAGAAATGGTGAGGAAATCTTGTCTGCTCTCTACATCTCTGCAAAGTTTGCATAAAGAGAAGCAAACCCTTTCTTGCACTTTTGGCATCCCCACAACTTCATGAATATCTGGAGTATAAATGACCTTAAATGCTCAGCCTGAACATAGGGATGAATTTACAGGGGGGCCCAGCAGCTGTGTCCACTGCCTGGCCACCAAGAACCAAGGCCAGAGGGGCAGGAGGCTCTGGGAAATGAGGAGAACCACCAGCACTTGGAGATGCCTGAGGCTGCCAGGCATTTTCACCTGGATGGCAGGGGCAAGCCCAAGGGAAGGTGAGGGTCACTGCAGAGCTTGCCCTGCCCATACCATGTGGAGTCAGGAGAATCAGCCATAAGAAACAGGAGATGCAGATGGTGCCATGGGTTTCAGTGCTTTGGCACACCCATTGGTGTCCATTGGGCACAGGAAGAACCTCCCTCTTGACTTCCCCTGCTCAGGAAGCTGTAGAGAGCAATGAGGTCACCTCTCAGCCTTCCCCAAACTAGACCAACTCAGTGGCCTCAGCAACCCCCTACAGGACCTGCCTTCAAGTCCCTTCACCGGTTTTGGTGCCTTTTTCTAGGCCTTGATCTCCTTTGGATATTGTGGGACCCAATTTACAGGCTTGTATTCCTGTACTCGGTCCCATTCCAGTATGGGAATTAGTAGCAATTAGTACAGCTACAGCATATTATTTCAGGGTGTGCTAATCAGCATGCATTTGTCTTGTGGGGTCCTTTGCAAAGAGGAAAAATGGTCTTAAAATACACTGGCTACCCGTTTGTTTGTAAGCATAACTCAAAACACAGACTTTAGCTTATAAACTCTTCTGAAATCCTCGCTCCTTAAAATTTTTCCCACTTTAGGCCTAAGAGAATTCTGAAGTTCTGAAAAATCATCAAAACCTGAAATTATCCTTATTCATATTCTTACTGTGTGCATTTTATAGCCTAGTCACACACACACATAATAAACAATTTTTATTCTTGCCTGTGTTGATGAAAAAAAATATGCCCAATAATCTTTGTTTTAGTATTTCTGATTACTCCCTTAAATCACAAAGCCATCATTCAATTCCTTCTGGCTAGCACTGGCTGCTTAGAAGAGGCACAAAAATGGAGAAAAGTGTGGTAACCCAGAGCTGCTCTGTGAAGGATTGGCAAGGCTGTATGGAAAGGCTTGCAAAGCATCTGCTCTCACACTATGCTTGGCTTCAGTTAATATTCCCACTATTAATCCTTTAGCTTTATGAGAATAAAAAATAAATATCACTCTAAATAGAAAACAAACAAACAAATAAGCTAAGGTTCCTGGGTTTCTTCCTCCTGTCTGATCAGATCAGAAAATCTGGCTTGATTTTTTTATTCTAACAGCCTCTTCTGCTCCCTCTCAGACCTAGTAAATCTGTCAGCAGCAGGCTTAGGTAAGAACCTGCTCCATCTCTTCGATGGAAGTGAGAAGCTTTTTAAATGTGAAAGCTGCAGGCCCTGCTCCTGAAGAGAGCAGAAATTCTTCATGATGCTGACCTGGAAAAAGGGGAATGGAAAGGATTCGGGCTGGAGAAGAGGAAAATGGTGACTCTTTTGAGGTGACATTGTTTCTAATTTTGAGCTTGATATAGTTACAGAAAGGCAAATCCTGGCTAATGCCAGTGCTGTATTACTGGGATATAACTTTGTTACTCAAGCTTCTCACCATATGACTTTGCTATGACTGGATGAAATCTGCCCAGTTCTGAGCTCATGACCTGCTAAAGCTGCTGTCTCAGTGCAGAGGCAGACCTGACCCAGGCTACAACAATGCTTGACTGAGCTCACCTAAAAAAGTGATTACTATGAGGGTCCCAAAGGAATCCAGGAGTTACTGTCTAGGCAGAGTAATTCAAAGTAAATGGCATGCCAAAAGGAATGCTATTTTAGCAGGAATCACCATTGCTGTGTGTGAAGTCTGGCTTCCCAAGCAACAAAATGAGCTAGAAGGGCTTACTTACATTTTTTCATATTTGATAGTTCAGGAACGGCATTGACTAGTATTTAAATTGGTTTGAACTGGTGCTAGTCCCACAGATTTACATCTTCATACTGATGTTTACCATCCTGAATGAAAGATGATATAAAAATTCAGTTTCATGCAGATGCAGAAATGCTTGGCTTTTGAATCAAGATCCCTTTCTTAACACAGAAACTGGATACAATTTGGAAAATAAGCATGGCACATGAGAGACTCAGGATTGCTAAATTATTCTCCTGTTTCTCCCATCCTCTCCCATCCTGTGACTCAGCTCCTGAGCACTGACTTTCATCTTAGAGCTGAAACCTATACTAAGCTCTGCTCAGTCTGGCTGAGCAGTCTGTCAGGCAAGATGAGGGGGACCTGCCTCCGTGTCAGACTGGCACAGAAGTACTTGTGCCCATCACCACTGCTGCCCCTCTCCACTCAGGGGCAGCTACAAACCCCTGGCTGGTCAAAACCCATGGCTTTCCCTTGCTGGGATGGACACGAGGATGGGCTCCCTCTGCTTCAGTTGTTGCGACTGTGGACTACTGTGTAGCCTGGGGAGACTCTCACTGGTCCTGCTAAATCCAGCAAACAGGAGACCCTCCTGCAAAACTTGCCCGTTAGCTGTCAGATTGGCTGCGGGTAGACAATGAGATCCAGTGGAGCACCATGGCAGGGTCATCAGGGCAGGAACTGTACAGATAGCACAAATTAATGGGGATAGTTGTTTTCTCACTGCTGACCCTGACACGTACCAATATTTGGCAACAGCTACGGATTACTTCTCAAAATGCACTAAAGATAAACATCTACAGGATAAACTACTCCAAAGTGTTGAGCCTTTGATTGAATTCATCAGACATTCATGTGTGTCTGCACAAATCAATGGCCAAGGCAGGGAATTTGTCAATCAGGTAAGTGAGGAAATTCATTAACAGGTGACAGACAACAATTTGCCAGGACACATAACCCTAGAGCCAGCAAGCTTGTGAAATGGCAGAATTGAACTGTGAAAGACAAATCACTGAAGGTGGAGAAAGTGTCTTCATTATGTCTTGCTCTCACCTGCAACTGCAGAACAAAGTCCAGAGAATTTTTTTTCTCTCATCCTCTGCTGCATTAAAAATGTGAACAACCTGTTAATAGACATTACAAATTCTGTTACTGTCTCACTTTAATAGCGAGATAACAATCGTGTGCCATTTACATATTTTGCATTTTATTGCTCTTGCATAATTCATCATAAGTAACATAACATTCTTGTCAGGCGAAGTTCTGCAAAATTTTAGAAAATGGAGGGAGAGCTGTATTGCAATCAGAAATAGCAATTAGTATTGAAGTGTTTAGGTAAAATAAAAGGAAATTAAGTAAGTAAGAAGCATGCATGGAAGAGAAAAAAATGAGCTGATTACAGTTAGACACAAAATGAAAGTGTGGACTAGAAAGTGACACCTTGCAAAAAATGGGAATGCTTGGCTCACACATTGTAGGCAAGATGGGTTTAATGATGACTAAAATGGATATACTGCAAAAGACTAATTGTTATGGAAGAACACGTGTTTCAGGGAACAATAGCAGTGCTGAATCAGTTAGTAAAGTCTGTAGAAAACTGGAACTATGACTAAACAGACTGTAAGTTTTTGAAAAAAATGGTAATTTTTGAGAGCTCTAAAATTGTTCCATCTCACATTAGTACAGCTGCAAACAATAGTCTGCAGTGGGATAAAAGAGTAGGATTTTATAAAATTTTCTACATTACAATAACTTTCATTTGTATTGTTAATTTTGGCATGAAAACACCTGACAATGACATTCAAATGTTCTTCTTTGGATCAAAATTTGATCTCATTTCACATCTGGGCAAACTAAACTAAAAGCACACATACATAAAAAATATTTTATTGTCTAGTAACTAGGACTGTTAGACAGGGAGCAGAATGTAGTTAGCCGATTTCAATTCTCTTCTGCTTTAAACATGAGCCAGATTTGAGGAGATTGCAGTCCTGGTAAGGGAGCCCTGAATGTCCCATAAGCAAAACACAAGTTTGGACTGAATGTGATCTAACTCTGTAGAGTCCAAAGGGGTTTATGGTGGTAGCTGAAACAATTTAAGTCTCAGTAATTTTGGCTCTGAAGAGGACAACACTGATAACTTTGTTATTCCATTTGATTTCAACTTCTATACAACAGTAAACATCACACTGAACCATGGGGGGGACCTGGCCATGAGCAAATCACAAACAGACTGTCTGGACTGGCAGAAAATCAAGCGCCAGCATTTCATCAGTGGAGGAACTCTTCTCTCCAGAGATTTGTGACTTGTGGGTCATGTCCTGTTGAATTTGTGGTCACATATGTCCCCCTGGCAGCTCTGTGAATGACATGGCATGTAGCACTATTAAGAAAGGATTGGTTATAACTTTCTTCTAATGGCATTTAATGGCCAAAGATGAGGAACTGCATACTGGCACATATGCATGAATCACTGTCTGGAAAGTCTATTTTGATTGGGAGGGGAAAATACAGTGATGTTGGATACCTCTGAATGATGATAACTGATGGCAAATCTGACATCTAAGAGCCATTCACAATACATTGATACATAACCCCATGTTTAGAGACACCCTTCCTCCTGCCCCCACCCCCAAAACAATCTGAATAATGAATCAAATGGTCTCAGGAGTAATTGGATCTTTTTCTGTGTAATTAGCAATTTTTCCCCTTGCATTATAATTTAAAGTACTGTGGATGAATTGAGCAACTCATGTAATGAGTCATTAGACTGAGGCTTTTAAGGAAGTTATTTCTGAAGGTCTGTGGAGGCTAAAATATGTCTAAATTAAAAGAATGACAGGCTGCAATCATGGCTGTAAAATAAAGGTGCTCAGTAAGCAGTCCTATTACAATCAGAAAGAAAAAGAAGCAGATCTCTGTCTTGTGCATGGAAGCAGAGGAAATGATGAATACCTTAGGTAACTCATTCTGTGCAAAATCAATCTTTCACTGTCAATTTTAAATGAACTAATTTGTTCACAAATCTGCTCAGTCAGTTTGGAAGCATACTCAGTTCATCCATATTAGCAAATCCTTTAATCTTGACTAGTCCACTGAGTAAGAAATCTAGAAATGTGTTAATATGACTGGACATATGTAGTAGGATAAGAATTGATTCTTTTAATTAGTGTCTATTCAAGTTATAGTTCCTTCTTTTACTGAACTATTGACCCACTGATATAGAAAGAGATTACTGTTATGACTAAAATACCTTCCAAAGTTATATTTAACTCTTTCTTTATTGGTGAATGTGAGATAGAAAAATAATTTTTGAGTTATCCAAAAATAAACAATGTAATCTAATTTGAGATTTCTTTCCAACATGCTCCCATTAATTCTGGAGATTCAAACGGATATTTGAAATTTAAAAAGCGTAAGCCCCTAGTTATTGCTAAAGGAATTTTATAATCCTTTCTTCCAATTTAGATAAAACTATTACATGCTATTTGTAATTCTAGTTTGATATCAAGACAGTCAGAATTTCACCCACCACAATTCAACTACTGTGCCTGGTGGTAAATCCCCACTGAAATTCATTGATGACAAAAGTATTTTCTTAACAAAAGAAATTAAATTAAAAGGACAGAAAGAGATGGCTCCTGTTCCTCTCATTCCTACTCTGTCCACACAGAATAAACTCTGGAAAACAGCTGAGTATAAACTCACTGTATTTTGCAAACAAACAAGATTACGCTTGCCCTTGCTCACCCATGGAGATGGGACAAACACTAAAAACAATCCCAAATAACTGTACACTGGCAACGGAAAACAGCACTGTAATGATCCCAGCATGGTCTTTGGCACCCAAAAAAAAGAAATCTGGCATTTACTTGTTGTTTTTCACCTTACATTGTAAAAGACCCTCTGCAGCAGGGTGGTCCTAGGTAGGAACCTATATTGAACAGTATGGCTGTGAACCATCTTTATTAATCACATGAATAATTTGAGCTACAGCTCTAGAAAAACTCCCTAGCACCCTACCGGGGTGGACAATCACTTTTAGCAGCTTTGAGATCTTTGCACAGGACTAGACTTTTAAGATTTTCAGAGAGTTTTTTAAGTGGAAGTTGAATATGGAAACACAAAGTGAGTAGGTTTCTGGCTAAATATGGGAAAATGTCATTTACTGTAGCCTTCTTACTGCAAACCAGCAAGGCAGATTCCTCTGTTTTGTTCTGAGCCTGGATAATCTGAATCCTGTTGCCTTTGTCAGACCTATTTGTCCACTAAGGTCTTGACTTGGGGTTTTGCACATACTGTCTCTTGCAACAGCACTTTTTGTTAGCTATAGTCTTTAATTAAGTAAATACAAATAAACAAAAAAAGACAAAATTTTCACTCAAACCTTCTATTGTTTCTCTCTTTCATCAAATTTTTGCTTGAAGGGCATTTCCAGGCAATACATGACATGACAGGAAGAAGATAGCTGTTGTATTTTGAATTCAGCTTGTGTGGAGCTTTCTGAGCATCCATCTGCTTCATTTCTGGCTGTGTCTCTCCTCAGTTTTCAATGTGATGGTTGTTTTGCTCACCTACTTTTTCAGCAGGCTGAGTTTCTGGGGCCTGGCTGGTGGGAACCAGCAGATTCCTGTCACTGAAGGCAGCAAATTAACAGTGGCTTTTCCCAGTCTGCTTTCCTACTGCATTAGGGCTGGCCTTTGCCATCTGAGCTGTTGATTTGTATGAGCTCAGACTTTCTTAACTGGGTCTGTAACCAGCCTGAGAGGGATTAGGACAACAGAACACCATCTCAACCAGCCATCTCACATGCTCTTGTTCTCTCATGTTAGTGTGACAGTGAGTGTTATGGTCTCCCCAGTTACTGTTTAAAATTTTGGCCAAAAATATCTCTATAAACCTTCAGCATTCGTTTACATCTTTATGGTTTGACATTTTTCCTCTTAATTCGCCTCAGCAGCACCCATTTTCCAGACTTTGGCTCACTAATTTGTCTCTGTCTCTTACAGTTATCCTTGCAGCGCTCCCCTGTGTCTTTCCACATCCAATTCTTCACGTCTTTTGAAAAAAAAGATGACCCTTGATCTAGTAGACTACCGTAAACACATGCAAGGTGTAAATGTTTTCTTTGCCCTGTGCTCCTTACTCAGCAATCCAATTTCAGCTGTGTTCACAAAGAGCGCCTGCCATGTGTGGGAAGTGTGGCAGGAGCAGGGCAGGGTGTGCCCAGCACCCTCCTGGGGGTGGGTAGCTCCTCCTGAGAGTCCCACTGGGTCCAGTGGGAGCTGGTGTTGGGTACAGGATTTCTGTTCCCTGCTGAAAGAGAAGTGGAAATTTCTTCATTTACTTTAATGATTATTGCGACTTCACAGAGAAGTAGCTGATTCTGCAAATAGGTCTATGAAATGATTAGCCTTTGCAAATGCCAGGATACTTAAAGATAACTATGTAATGTCATATATCTCTATCTCCCTACATGTAATTCTCTGCATATGTTTATGTGTGTGCTATTTTGCATGATCTTGGTGGAGGACAGGAGAGTCCTGTCGAAACCAAGCTTGGTTTGGCTCATTTAAAATACTTATAATGATGGCCTTAAATGTGAAAATAATAATAATAAAAATAAAAAAAAAACCTAATGACAATTTTAATGTCTAAATTAGTGCAGAACCTGAAAACACTTCTCTTGCTTCCAAGGCACATGTAGGATTGAACAGAAGATGAATGGCACATCTCTATCAGCCAGTGCCTTTTGATAATTGATCAAATTCCATATTAATTAGAAAACATGCACCCAAAGTGGGGAGGATCACAAGATTCTGTCAGCTCAGTTTTTCTTAATCCTCTTGTCTGAATGAAAAAGTGAAGTGCCTGGTCTTTTGCTAACTCTGAATTCAATAGATTGCCTTGACCACTTCTTGCTTCAGTTTATTTGGGTATGCCTTTTGTGCTGTATGCTCTCTTATTGTCTGAAAATGCCTTTTAATTTCCTGAATACATATATGTATACAATGAATACTAATCAAGTGCTGATTAGTATCTCTTCTGCCATCACACAAAAATATTTTATCAGAGACAGATTGTACCTGCAATTGCATATATAAAGTCTACACTGGAATGGTTCATGAGTTTGACTGAGTATGGACTGAAGTCCTTCACTAAAATTTTGGATTTTCTCATCTTGAAATAAATTTTGCTAACCAGAAACATGGATTAAAAAAACCCCTCAAAACACTCATGTATTTTTCCTCAGTAAAGTGGTTATTTACTTACTTTTAGATATTCTAGCCAGCAGAGTCATGGGTATTTCTGGTGTTACATTTGGCTAAAGTCTCACCACCAATCTCAGCTTCTGGCATGGAAGGAAAGAAATCCATTCCCAAGGGACACAGAAAGGATACAAATCTCAAGGCAAGACCCAACCCTTGCAACCTTTGTGTGAGGTGAAGAAAATGAAGGAAGTGAATAAACTGCCCCCAAGAGAACTGCCAAGGAATCCAGCCTCATTTTGCCTGGGGAATGCAAGATCTCCGCTGTGGCTCCTCAAACTCTGCTCCCATCCTTGCCCTTCTGCCCAGGAAATACCATTTAATGCATGTGCCCACAACACCCAGTTACTGCGACAACTTTGAAGAAAAGAAGAGTAAGGTTTGCATTTTAGTTTCTTCATAGTAAACTCCTAATTTTAGTCTGCTTACCTCAATATTTTCTGTTTTGTGTCCTCTGGTGGCTGTGGCTCTACCTTGCATGCAGGATGACAGATTGAGTGCTAATTCTACCACCTGTAGACCTTGTTTATTTCAAAATGTCACTTGTTTTTTATATCTGAAGTGCCAAGAAAGATGTTCTCCCAGGACACCAAAAATCAGTCATTATTACAACATAGCTATTAAGCCACCCATGTCTTAAACACATCAGTCAAAGACATCTGTCCTGCAACTATACAGCAGAAAGGGCAGCACGTTATTAGAGAGAAAGAGAGAGAGAGATACCAGGGGAGCCAAAATCATTATCTGAATATATCACTGAGGCTTTCTAATTCTGTAGGACCCATGGCAGAGCCCAGGAAGCTTCAGTCCTCTGTGATCATGTAATTGCTCCACAGTAATTCCTTCTAGAAACTTCAATGGCTCTGAATCTGGGCTCTGAATCCTCCCACGCTTCTGGTTGAGTCATTGCAAGAATTCTATTTTTCCAGAAGGCTGAGGAAGAAAAAGCTCTTCCATAAGCCCAATTCCTTACCTCCAGGCTTTTTGCAAGTTCTAGAAAATGCATCTAGCCCCCATTAAGCACATCCTAACATTTAGTTCAGAGTCCAATGGTGAACAGCATAGGACCAAGAAAGGCAAGAAGAGAAAACTTTCCGAGGGCATCTGCTAGGCCCATGTTGGCTGTCTTGGCAAGACATGTCAGGATGCATTGGTAGTGCGCAGTGAGGCTGAAGATTCCCTACTGGCTGGAACCGAGTCATTTGCCAGGCTTTCCTTGTCAGGGAGAGTTAAACCAGTCACTGATCCTAATTCTAACACTGTTGTTGCAGCATTCCAATTTTTAATCGCTACATGACTTGTCAGGTTGAATATGAGCCACAAGAACAAAATTTAAAAACCTCCTAATAATGAGAGTGTCAAAGATGACTAGCACTTAGTGTTCCTTCCACTACCTTTCCATTTCTTAAGAGTGAAACAAAGGTGTAAGTGCCCTCATTTCCAAATGCCCTCTATCTTTTCATTTTCCCCTCAACAGATCTTTTCCTGAAATCCACCAAGACAGTGTAAGTAGCACATTCCTGTACTCCTTATACAGTGTTGGGGGAGCTTACTTTGGGCTTAAGAGCATGATTTGAAAAGGAGTTCCCCTTCTTCCACAGTTATGGGACAACATGGTGGACAATTAGGTAAAAAATAAATGTGCCATATGCCTTCATCCTAGGGTGGCAACCTCTTTTCCTAGCTGATTTTCTCCCTGAGTTTTGAAACCTGAGAGAAGTGAATTTCCTGCCTTCAATGAGCAAGAATGAGTTGTCTCTGATATGTCACAGTTTTGCATATCATCAAATTATCTTTAAATGTTTGAAATTTGAAATTGACACAAGCAAAGTGGAAGACACCCAGAAGTGAAGGGCATTTTTCAGGCTAGCAAAGTGACACACACACACATCCCTGTATTCCTTTCCCCATGACAGAAGATGGTGGGGAGAGATGTGCTTCATGCTGTAAGTTCCTGGATGCTGACAAACAAATCAGCTTCCTGTAGGCTCTGAGTTCTCATCTGCAATTGAACGGATTTACCATCTTCATCTGTTGTGGGAATGAAATACAATAACTGATTTCAAAAGACACCACCATGCTAATAAATATGCTGAATGACAGTCTTTTTCAAAAATTAGCTTACCCTTAGCAGTGTTTCAGTTCACTGATTTCTTCTTGTTTGAATATTTTGTTAATGCTTAAATTCACAGTACTTTTCACAAAAGAAAATCTGCACTAAAATCTCTCATCACTGCAAAAAATGCAGGATCAGTTGACTTCATCTTGGATTGGCATTAGAAGTAAACTTACAGCACACAGTAAAGGTACATGCAGGAATAATTAAATGCAGTTATGATTTTAATACTGATACCAACAACTGGAACAATTCAATATTTATTGTGGAAATTTAGTTCAGCATCAGAGCTGAGTCAAAAAAATTGAATAGTCCAATTAAATATTGGTGACGTGGTGAATTTGTCAGTGTTTGAGATTCTGTGGTTTATTCAAAAGGCTGCGTCTTCTGCATTGAGCTCAATGACTGCTGCAAAATATTATGTTTTCATGAAAAAAAAAAAGTTAATCTGGGACTACAAAGGGAAGACATAGAAGGAGAAGTTGTGGTGTGTGCCTCACCTCCAGACAAGGCAGCTGCTGTGGTGGGGCTGTAAATCCATCAGTGCAACTTCTGTAGCCAGCACAACTTCTGAAATCCATCCCCATCTTCTCTGCAGCGAGGCAGGAACAGGGGCTCTAATCCCTGGTGCATTTGGTATTTGGGGAAATATCCATGGAGGCTCTCCAGCCCTATCAGTCTTTTTCCTGGAAGCACACTGCTGCTCCAAAGAGCTTTTCCTGGCTCCAAGAAAAAGTTATGGTGGAAGCTGTCCTTTTGTTAGTAGAACAGAGAAATTTGCACTGAGTAATGCTCCTTGGTGTTTCTTTGGTCCCTCTATTTTACTCAGCTGTTATTAAAATCTGTATTCAACTCAGAAGTTAATCAGTGCTACAAAATCTATGCTATCCTTTCCTTTGGGAAGCTGAAAGGTACATCATTGAAGAGATAACACAATGAAGGTGTGACTTTACACAAAAGTAAAATTCATGGGCACTTACATTTATTGCTACTTAACTGATGAATTATCTGCTGCAGTGGCTTTCGTGCTGTTCACCATCCCTGTTGCTATCTCTCCTTCCTGTAAATATGAACTGTTCTGGCAGAACTAATAGGACTTTTGAAGAAATAAAATCTTTCACCAAGGAGCATTCTTGGTTCTATGTCCCAGTTTCAGAAATACACAAAACTAGGATTCAACAAAAACTTTTCTAACCAAAAAAAGTACCAGGAGAGGGGCAGAAAAGCCACATTTTCTTTTTTAAAACTCAGAATATGGGTAGTTTGAACCTTTGTTCGCTTTTATTCTGATCATCAGAGGTTGAGGAAAATCACACTTTTTCTTGAGTTCAGAAAAAGGTTTTATTTTTGTCATTTCTATTGTGAGAAAACTGGGATGAATGTTATTTTGAGTTGGGTTTGGAAATAGCTTATAAGTTGAGTTTTGGTTTTGCAGAAAATATCTGATATTGTTGTGCATAAAGCATGCTTATTATCGAAATCATGAACTTGTATAGACTTGTATGAAAATAAGATTTAGCCTTTTTAATCTTTCCTGACAACCCAGGGTACCGGAACTGTTTGGCTTCACTCTGAAGCACAACTTGGTTGCGATTTTCAAAAGAAGGAAACAGGATTAAATTTGATTAAGGGTTGCAGTGGTTCAATGTAGGGTAAATTATTTTTATCCATCTTGATTTGACTTTGTATGAGAAACAAAGCTGAGCTTGTACTTTAGCTACCCATGTTTTAAAACGACTCTCTATAGAAAATTTATTCAGATGACATGAAAGTCTCCTTTATCAACTATTCAGTAAATTATCATAAAATATTTCAGGTGTTTATCTTAGACCTCAATTTCTGATGAATACATTGGAGCAAAATATAAATCAAAATTACCCTACACTTTTCTGTCATTATATGGCCTAAACTTGCCCAACAAACCCTCTGTGCATCTCTTAGTTTCCTTCAATTTAGATTGATTATGTCTTTATGCTGGGGAGAGGGCTTTCCTGATAAAAGAATGGCTTAATCTTTATTTGCCTAGAGCAGTTAGAAAAATAAGTGAAGGAAGCAGCCTCCTGTGACTGATTTCTGCTCACTTAAGGCAATTCACCCTTGAAACAGAGAATAATTGTTCTCCGTCCTTTTCCAGATATTGTCTTCCCTTTCATATATTATATCCAAATATTCTTTAAGATTTTGAACATTAGAGTAATACAGGATGAATCAGTACCATGCACCAGGCTAAATTTTGCCTACAGATTTCTATCCAGAGATTTCACAAAAGATGTGGAAGCCATGCACACATCTAGGAGCAAAATTTGGTCCATAGCCTCCATAAATTCTGAATTAAAAAAAAAAAAAGAAAAAAGTGAAAGAAAGAGAAAGAAAAAAGAAATAACTTCTATTTCAAGCAACAAGGTAATAGTGTGTGGGCTTTGATCAAACTACTGGGTGTCAACAGTATGATAATATTTAGAATTGTGCATTATATAGGAATTTACTTCCTAGATGATACTCTTCTGGACAAGAAACATGTGTGTGCCTGAAGAAATTCCCTAATTGGGTACCTTTAGCTTCTGTACCTCAGTTTTGTGTGGATAAAGTAACAACTGTTTTCCTTTCAGCACCACTGATACTGGAATGACAAGGTGGAAGGTGGACCACTTGATCTTCTTTTTTATTTAGCTCTATTTTTAAAAACAACATTTCTTTCTTTCCTGCACCTGGTCAAGTGGTTGGCAATAACCAACAAGTTATATGTTTTGTGTTATTCAGAAGGAATCTAGGAAACTCTTTTTAGCTGGATTAAGTCTAGCCATAATATTATTATCTTGTCAGGCTGAGCTTGAAACTGAAACGACTCATAGAAATCCCAAATTTAGTAATCCCAAATGTAAACATTTCTGTATAATTGGATTTAAATTAAATAATTGTTACTCCAATAACAAAATTGTACTGAGGATGGGTACAGTAATTCACCCTGAAACTTTCTTTTTTAGTGACTTTTTCCTCAGAGCTGCATCTTACAAATTCTTTTCTATCAGTGGAACCAAGGACACAGTACGATATTGCAAACTTAATCTTAAGAACTGCTTCTGAACTGCAAAAGTTCATCAAGTTCATCAAGCAATTATTCTTAGTTTTAGGGTTGAAGAATGATACAAAGCAAAAGTAAACTTTCATGTAAGAAAATTTTAAAGTCTCCCAGTGCCTCCACTGGCAGGGAGACCAGGAAGAGATCTACTTTCATAGATCATATACCTGGGAACTCACCCAAAGCTGTAAACTGTAAATACCAAAATGGAGCACAGATAAACTGCTGACTTTATAAAAATCATGGATGTTTTAATAGGATAAGGACTTCAATTGTGCTCTTCCTTTATTTCATCATACCCACTGTGTTGGACAAATTTGTGCTGGACAAATTTGTGTCAGCTAATACAGTTCTCTGCAGGTGATTTGCAATGTGTGTATTTACTATAAATTTTCACTGGAAACTTCTTACAGCTGAATGTTGCTTCATCATGCCAGGCTCTTTCAAATGCTCTTTAGCAGTGAGTTAGGATGGATCAATTTACCAGCTGACCCTGAGGAGGTGTTTGTAAAAGAAATCACTGTTTCATGCACCTAGGTATGATATCAAGGAGACACGGAGTTGTCGTATAAAAACAAGAGAAAATATGAAGTTAAAGAGCCACCTCTTCATGAATCTAGACCTATAAAAGAATGCATTTGTTCATAAAACTCTGAGCAGATTAGAAATAGGTGTTATTAATCTTAGATTATAATATAAATCCAATGTCTGTTTTTCTAGTCCTGAATCAACTACTTTTGACTTCTCAGTCCTTCTGCAATAAAACCTATGCCATTTCTATAAGGGACAGTTGGTTGAGGGCTTCACCTGCTAAACTCTCAAGTTGTACCAGTTCTTGCAACTGTACTCTTTGTGGTCCCTCCTTTTGCCAGTATTTCCTTGACATAGACTTTCTAATATACTATGTCCTGTTTTAAAAATAATGATTTAATAAGTAGACATGAATGTGTGTGTAGTTCAAAAATGCAGCTTGCTAGCACCCCATCCTTTCTTGGCCTTTGCAGTTAGAACTGAGATGTAGTTTTACTTTGACACACTGTGAGAATCTGTATCTCATTGTTGCTTAGATCATGGATGGGCAACAATGGCTTTTTTCAAGTTTCACAGACTAGCAAACTTAAAGTAGCTCCTTTTAATTGAAACCCAGACATACTTTTAGGTAAAAACAAAACTGAGCTGGCTTGAGTTTTTCCCAAGCCAAACAAAAGAGATTGGAACTTTCCATTGTTTTTGTCTGCCAACCATGCATTGTTAAAGGAATCGAAATAAAGAGGGAAAGGGGTCAAGGGTTATAGAGCTCATATTTCCACTCTACATGACCCCATCTCAGCAATAGTGGGACCCTCGTGATCAGTTCCTGTTGGTCTAACGGAACAGCCATTTCTTAAGAAAAGGAATTACTGCGTACAGTACCTTTGTGACTAACAGAAGAATACCCCAGCTCTTCAAAGGTCCTTTCATTACAGCCTCTGAAGAGGACTCTGACATTACTTTCTTGAGATTATAATGAAAACAGCTGTACTTGTACCAGTTCCCCTTTTTATTATTTTTTGTAACAAAACAAGATTGATGTTATGCCACTTTCTGTTCTGTCATGAGAATAAGGTATCACAAATGCTAATAACTACCACAGTAGCAATATGCACTACTTTGATCTTTTCACTATTCTTTAATTTGGGCAGCTGGCCACTGAATTCCTTCCTTAAAATCTGTGCTGCCTAAAAAACAAAGGGAAAAATGGCCAACAAAATCAAATGTGCACATTTAAAACCATTCATCTGACTAGTCCAATTCAAATCCTACACGAGTAATGCAAATACCATACTTTGATTTTGTGATTCTAGGCACTGAAATCTTAATACACATTCTTCTGTAGATAGATTGTGGCAGAACAAGAAACACCCCAAACAACCAATCCTCATTAAAACCTAAAGTTTGTAATCCCTTCATTCTTTACTGGTTGCTTTGCCAAAGACTTCTTAAGAGATTATTAAGCTTATTAATGAAAATCCAAAAGTAATTTTAAGTGACTTTTTCTCCTTCTAAGACAGTAAAATTAAACATGCTGCGGTTGTTATTTTTTTCCAGTGTCAAAGGCGATGCAAGAAGGCAGGATCTGGCAACAGCAGCTGTCAAGATTCCAAACCCAAGAAATGAAAAAACACCTACTGTCCAAATTATTGTTGTACTGGTAGAAACAGGATAGTAGCCTTTGGTTTTCCTGCGAATAAACTGGAACAGAACTCTGCATTGCCAGCTGAATTTCTTTATCAGCAACTCAACTTTCACAGTGAATCAGGAGTACAATTTTTCTATTCTCTGCATTTTAGTTTGGTCCCAGCTCTATCTTCATGATGAGCACCATTAGCCTCGTTTACAAGAATACCACAATGAAAATTATAAAATGGCTGCTGGTGCTCAGAATTTGCAAGTAAAGATCTCTAAATGAGAATTTTGGATCCTCACTTCCAACCAACAACAACAATTTAGATACTTAAGTTTTTTCCTGGAAGCCACACTACAATGTTTCCAAAAGCAGAAAGAAGTGCCTCATGGAAAATTCAGAATCAGCTGAAGATGTAATTTTATTGCATAAATGCTTTTGAAAATATGACTGTTCTGTTCCTTAGTAAATGAAATGTAATAATTTTAGAAAATTTAAAACTTAGCAAAATTTGTACAAAATGGAGTGAGAGGAAAATGTTTAACAAATACAGTCCCCAGAGCGAAAGCATCATGAGAGAACATCTACATGTCCAAGTTAATTCACTGTTAGGAGTGTTTTTATTCTTGGTTTCATTTCAAACAGAAACATTAAAGTTACAAGTAAGGAAGCAACAGAGAAATCTGAATTGTTATGTTTGTGAGTAACTGAGAGACGAGATATGCTTAGAGAAAAAGGAGCCTCCTGAAGTGTTCAAAAAGATGAGAACATTGTATATGCTATAAAACGAGATTATGAAGTGGAATAAAATTTTAGGATGCAGAAAATGAGAGGTATGAAATGGGGAGATTATCTATCTATCTATCTATCTATCTATCTATCTATCTATCTATCTACCTACCTACCTACCTACCTACCTACCTACCTACCTACCTACCTACCTACCTATCTACCTATATGATATTTATAGAGAGGAAACCAGTCAGGACAGGGGATGTATTGCAATACGTTTCAACTGATTTGATTGCATATATGCTTATGGCTACTCTTATGTTCAGACACACATAACCAAGTGGATCTTGCACGTTTGTGAGCAGGCTGGGGCAATTTTGTTTGCACTGATGTAGTAGCAGCTGTGGTCATTCTGCATGGGTATTCTGAATGCAGCTTCAGTTTGGAAGGGGAAGGAGAGAATGCAGCAGGGTGAATGGAGCTTTGCAAACAAGCTATTACAGGAATTGATTTGTGTTGTACTACAGGGCTATTCATTGCTCCTTTGCAATTTCTCTGCACACAACATAGTTTTTGTAGTTTTTGTCTACTAATATAGATTTCAGTGTGCACACTTATTTTTTTCTGAGCAGTAGTTTGTGCTTTAGGCCTGGTTTTGCTGCATAAACAATTCCTGACAGTAGTTTGGTCATGGAGCAGAGGACCTGCTTGCCTAGGTATGTTTGACATACAGAGCAGATGGTTATGACTGTAAAAGCCTTCCAGAGGCCACACACCACTGGGCATCTATACTGAATTGTGCAGCTGTCTTCCAGGGCTTGAAGTGCAAGAAGACTTGCAAAATGAGGAGGGAACATGATTGTACAGACTGGAAATCACCACAGTCATTCACAAATTCAACCTAATGAATTAGGTGTGGCGCTCCTTGTCATTCCAGTATCAGTAAATTCAATTCAAGGAGTTATTCTCACTAACAAATTTATTGAAATTGTCATCTGGAGACCGCCAACCTCACATTTTGCATCAGTGATTTAAGCTCAGAAACTTGTCCATGAACTTCAGAGTTTAGGACATCAGTACAGATTTAGTACTGCTAACTCTTTGGAGTCAGCAAGCTCTTTTTAGGAGAGAATATAAATATGTGAGGTATGTCCCAAAATATGCTCTTAAATCTGCAACAGGCTATTCATTATACTCTATGCCTTTATCAATTGCACTGGAGCAATGGCAGCTGGCAAAAACTAGATATAGAAATAGACAAAACAGGGGCTGCAATAGAAGCAAAGAAACATCTTGCATGATGAAGGAATATTGCACAGGGCAATTATTATGGGGCAATAATTCCAAACTTAAAACAGGATAAGAGTGATCCTGTACAGAGTAATAGCTGCATAGTGTGCCCATGAGTAGAAGAAAGCCAGGGGAAGAGGCCTTCAAATTTGAGCTCAGAGGATGTTATAAGATAGTAGCCAGTAGGAAAAAGGATGTAATATAGAGAAAGGGCATTAGTGGGACCACTCTCAAAGCCAATGATTGACTGAAAGGGACAGATATAATGACAGCAGAGCATTAAAGACAAGAATGGTAGAGTATCAGAAAATTCTTAGTTACCTTAGACTGAAGAGTAAAAAGACACATGCAGGACCTGTCTGATCATTCCAGTATTTAAGAACATGTTTTGTACAAACCTCTTTTTTATTTTCCCCTCTATACTAATGGCTTTTTCTTTAAACAGTTTATTTGTTCCAGATATGTACACACGCACATGTACACCCTGCCTCACACTCCTCTACAGCTAAGCATGACCCAGAGTACAACATTATTTTCTGCATTTGTTCAGATTCCTGGAAAAATACTCAAGGGAGGCAGCGCAGATCTGATATATGGATGCCAATTTGTCCCTCTGTCTTAACAACACAGCCAAGGTCTGACCTTCCCCAGCTTCCAGGGGTTTCTCAGTAGAGGAAGGTAAGAAAAAAAAAATCACCAGACTATTATAGATGAAAAGGTCCCTGGAAATGGAAAAAATGTTAATTAATATGTCATATATCAGTAACCCATTTGGATTTTTACTTACCTTTGCCAGCTTAAGGCATTCAGATGACGCACTGGGACTACACATGCTTTAAAGAAAGGTGTGTACATAGCTGTAAAGGAAGGTGCAGTATCTTTTTCCTAACAAGAGATTTAAATTATTTTTTAATATCTTTTGTGAATCACTACTAAAGAAAGTGGCAACTTCTCAAGCTTTTGGGAAAAAAAGGAAACAAAAGAAAAGCCTTTGGATGCCCACAGTAGGTGGCATCAGCTACTGACCTACCTACTAATAAGGCAAATGAAAGGAAAACAGCCTGAGAGGGAACTAAATAGCAGAGAGCCAAAGTCTTAAGGGGAGAACAGGCAAAGGAGGCATACAGTGCTTAATTCACCCTGACTAAAAAGCTCTGTCAAACCACAAGTTGAGGATGCTACCATTACAACAGAAAAAAAATAGTTAATTGCATTATACTCCTTTGACTGGAATACTGCTGGAATACACGGCTGAAAAGAGAAAGTCTAATAAGTCTTTAAGAAAATAATATATAGGTTGGGAGGAAGCACTAGGGCTAGTCAGGCTTCTGCTTGCTGTTACAGGAGCTCTGTCCTAGTGGATGATCTATGGGAAATAGCTCTGAAATCAAATTAACTGAGCTGCTCTGGCTTCACAACCAGCACTTTGTGCAGTAAACAGAAACATGGGACAGAATAAATTAAACAGAAAAGTCAGAATCATAAATGCCTTCCTTGGCTGCTTTGGAAATGTGCAATGCTTATTAGAGATCCTAAACCTGTTCCTGTCCCTTAAAGCCTCCCTGGAATATTTAGAAAACATTTCCTTAGAGCTTGAGTACTTTTACTGCACTCCCTTCTAAGCAAATAGAGGCTTTTAACATGTCTTTAATAATCATAAAATTTGCTCTTAAAGCAAATTGTTCCATTTTTTACATTTACTGAATATTAACATTAAGGTTTTATGAATTAATTTATTTATATATTTAATACTTGAGAGTTTACATATTTTTGATAAATCTATATTATTAAATTTATATACATATATTTAAGATATATGTAATGTCTGGTGAAAACACTGTCCTGAAAAGCCTTTTTAGGAACTATCTTTGACATGGGACAGTTCTGCTACAACTGGTATAACTCCATGTTATTTTTGGGTATTTATTTTCACTGTTACTTTGGCATTTGACTCATTTTACATTTGTAATATGCATCATTTTGTTTGCTGCTTAACTCTGAAATATTGCAGAAAACACAATGAAATTTTTTTTTAAAGGTATGTATTTTTGTGTGTTTTATTGGCTTAAGGGACAAGAGGATTGAAGCGTTGATATCTTCTTGTAAGTTTTCCAGTTTAAAAAAAAGGGGAAAAAAAAAAGAAAAGACACGTCTATATAGAATTCTTGCCTTTTTGTTTGGACAGATTCTTGCAATTTCTTCCCATGGCTTTAGTGACTCGTGGAAATTTCTCATATAGTCCATACCGTCAGCAGAATTCTTTCCCAGACTTCTCACCCTTTTTAATTTGTATCCCCTGGTTACCTGCTCCATCCTTTCCTTCCCCCTCCCTTCTCCAACACTAATAGCCTGCTGGAATCCACCTTCTAAATGAAATCAGTCAAGTCACCTCAGCTTTGATTGCCTTACTCCCATGCTGTAGAATGAAAGCACTTTGTTGAATCAAAAATGTTCTACATTCAATTGTCATAAATAACAATGCACAGCAAAGAACTTAAGCTATCAACATAAACAATACAATATGAAACTGTGCTTCAAACCAGATGCTTCTTTATTTCTGCCCAAACAGTTTGAAGAGCCTGTTAAAATGCTTCAAGTTGCTGTTTACAGAGGGTCAAACGAACATTTTTCAATGAAATGCGTCCCTTCTGGTTCCTTAATGATTAAATACAGTGAAACAATAGCCATTTAAAATAGCAAAAGAATATCTGATGATTTTTTGTTGTTAGGATTGTTAAAATAGGAGGAGTTGAAAAGCTTTGTGTGAGGTGAGAGAAAAATGCTCTGACAGGATCCGAGCCACCCCAAAGATTTTGACAATTTGTCAAAAATCATTGTACTTGTCAAGTAGCCTTTTTGCAGGACACTCGGGAAAACAAGCAGCATCTTTCCTTTGCTAGGACTGGCAAAGGCTTTTTCCCACAATACCCCCAAAATGCTGTGTCATGTGTCTGCTCCACCTCCCTTCACCTCCTCCCACAAATGAGCAATCTCAAGCACAGATCTTCCTTCCCGGAGGAAACTACCAATCCAATTAAAATCTGTGTGCTTGTGCTGTTCACAAAGGGTTCTCTGTCACCCCAAGACTCCAGATTTGCCTCCTGGATTCTGCTCCTGCTGTCCTATGCCAGGATTCAGCCCGGTGTAGGAACTTGGCTGCATTAAATTGCTGTTCTTCTGAGTTTTGTTGGTAGAACTTCAACGTTTAGAATCCACTTCCATCTGCTAAATAGAGCTAAGCTTCACTGAAAAATACTCTGTGTTTATGCAAAGATACCCATGCAATTGGAATGTCAAATGGTGACCTAAATAAGATGGAAGCAGATCTTGTTTGATAAGAAACACACAATTAACATAAAAAAGGGTGGGGGGCGAGTAAACAATGCCTCGATTCTACATGGTCTGAAATAAAACTGTGTTTCTTTTCACACTTTATCAAAGCTTTGTCAGGATCTAGAAAAACAGAGCTACGAGGTCACTGTATTTCTGTTCTGTTTCTGTATTTCTACTCCATGGAGTATTGGTATTTGTGACCTCATTCTTACTATACTATCCATACTTAAATCTTGCAGAGCAGTGTTTTGCTGTACAATAAAAATAAAGCCAGCAACATTTCTGTTAAATTCACATTATCATGTTGGAGAGTCTGACTTTTTGTGTAAACATACACAGCATGCAAACATCAAAACAGCCAAGGAATAGCAATAACAGGTAATAAGTTTTTGCTGTGTGAACTTCCTTACTTAGTTACTCAGCTTCCTCATGTGTTAGGATCTTTATAAGGCACATAAATAATAAATGAGATTCGTATTAAACTGGATCAATTTATATCAGGTAAATAAGTGTTTTCCTTAAGAAATTGCAAGTTTATGGTGATTAACATGATGGGTTTCACTGTTCTTTTTTCTAAGTTGAATGCTTGTTTCAAGAGATAAATTCTTAAAACTCCTTGCCTCCATAGAGGTAAGTTTATACTCCTGTTTTCTTTATAGGGCAAGAAAATACAGGGAACCTTCTTTCCTACTTTAAAGCCTTCTCAGGTAGGACAGAGGCCTGGGAGTCCCTAATTCTGGTGAGAACAAGATCTTCTTTCCGGTGCTTGGTGTCCTAAAAGGGCCATGAAGTTACTGGTGGATATCAACTACAAACCAATCTGCAAACTGGCAGGACACAGAGTGGTTGGTGGTGCGCTGGTGGGGTTATTCTCATCTGGATTGGGCTGCAGGAGCTCCTCAGTACCTGTGGGGCTGCTGTGACACAGGGAGAGTGGGAAAGGGTTTTCAGTCTGTGTGCTGTAAGGCAGCATGCAAAGGTCTCTGCTAGCCTGTTAGAAGATTCACAACAGTTTCTGGTTATTAGGGAGAGAAATAAGTGTACAAAGAACTACCTGTACATGTGCATACATTGATGTATAAAAGCTACATGAAAAGATTATAAAATATGCAGGTGCTGGTCAGGTACATGGGTCTTGCAGCAGCTCCCCTCTGTCCCCAGCCCCAGATTTATTTTGCAGACTCCCCCATTTCTCCCTTTTTCTCCTCACTAAACCTTCACCAATGGGCTCAGACTGCAAAATTTGGGGTTGGGATGAGCAGTCAGATGATGGCTTTTTTTTGATGAAAATTAAGGAAAATAAGTAAGAAAAGGTCACGAGCATGTTGAAAATCCCACTGACCATCACAGACAGGTACAGTAGCCAGGCTGCCTCTCACAGACTCCATTTCCACAGATAACAACTGCTGCCCATTAGGCCCAGCTCAGCTGCAGACATTAAGCTCTTTGCACTGCATGAACCCATGCTAAGTGAAGTGCATCACTGTAACTGACTTTCTGTATCTCTACCTTAGCCTCTACCTTAGCTACCCCAAGGACCAAGGTAAAAATAATGGCATTTGTTCGTTATTGTTCCTGCTTTAGCTCCATTTCATTATGTATTTGTCCATCCCAGCCTTTTTGCCTTCAAGAACAAATTCTGAAAGTACACAGGACAAAAAAATCTGTAGGTTTTACATCACAGCAAAAGAGTTTCCTGTACTCAGGTGCTGTATTCCAGCTTTGTTGGAAATGTGGAGGAAAATGTTGGCCTTACAAGGGTTTAATCCAAGTTTATACTATCAAAGTGAACAGAAACTTTGGCCAAGACCCTTTGATATATAGGGTACAAGCCATTTAAGTTTAGTTAGGCTGCTTTCCAAGCTCCAGAAAAGATCTAGTAAAAGAATGAAGCATATATAGACTGTGGCAGACCCCTGGTATTAGGCCTATATTAATTTTATTATGATTATATCATTCAGGTTGCAGAAAGAGTAGCTAAACACTGAATGGTTTGCTTAGAGGATACTAACAGGTACTACTTATATTAAAAATCATTTAATAATTAAACAAATAGAATGACAGGAGACTATCAGAATTTACTTAACTGAAATCAATCCTGCCTTCAGGCAAAACGATGGGCTAGATGATCCCCCTTTCTGATCATTATAGTATGATTCATTCTATGATTTTCTGATCCACTTTCCTCAATTTCTTTTGGGAAATCATGTGTCTATCTGTGAATATGTACAGAGCACTAAAGAAATTTTCTCACAGCTTTCTGAACCTTCCAGGAAGAGGACAGATGTTTTAGACCATGTCCTCCTTGCACAGAGGATGCACATGTAGGGAACAGAGAAAATGCAGTATTAATTTCTTTCATCCATCCTCCTTTTGACCTTTTGCCACCCTGTACAGACCTGCCAGCCAGCACTAGCTCAAAGAGAGACTTGGTGGAAGAGAAAGGGATGGTATGTTTTGCTTCCTTTTAGGAAGGTTACAGCACAGTCCTTGCATGCACACTCACCTTTCTCCACTGAAGTTGAAAGTCAGTCCTTTATGAGTTCACATCCAGGGACATTTCATAAGATCATTTTTCTCCTTGATGTTATTTGGGCTTATGGACTTTTTTAAAGTTATCTTTAGTTCAGAACTGGTAATTCCCTCTCCCTGGGTAGCTTCCCAGAGGGTTGATACTTTTCTGTGCTGTGTATATCTCTGTAAATTACTTTATTTTCCCTGGTGTTTCATAGAACAGTTGGTAAGATCATAAGTGGTGGCTTTTTGCCTCAGAGGTTTGAAAACACTGTCAGTTGAATTTTGGACTGCATTAGCTTAGTTTGGGAGTCATGAGTTTCTGCTGCCAGCAGACAGTTACTGTCTTCAGGATGTTCACTTAACATCCTAAAGATGAAATTTCAACTCCCCAAACTGCCAGTATTGAGTAATAATTTCATAGCTGACCTTTTGAGATATTTGTGTAAGAATGGTTGTCCCAACCCACACACTGTACAGAAAAAGCTGCGCCCATCACTTCTCTGCCTGAATTGGCACAGCTTTTGAAGGAGCTACAGAGATGCATACTCAAAGGATCTTCTGTACATGCAAACTGCTGTCTTTGGCAGCTCCAGCAAAGGCTGGAATATGGGCCTGAACTGAAAAACTTGCATATACAAGGGGAAATCCAGCTACTCTTGCTAACACAGATGTAAATCAGGAATATGCCTTTGACAGCTGGTGGTGCTACACTGTACGGGCAGGGAATGGGGGCCAGAACAGAGATCTGGAATGCTGCCAGGTTGAAGCAATATTAGGTTGATACCTGTTCTGAAATCCTATAGAAACCATCGTCTCCCAGTTTATCAAACCACAACTACAGATGCTTAAATAAAAATGAAAAAACCCCTGTGTGTTTGTGAAATCTGGCCTTTATTTTTTATCACTCTCATGACAAAAAGTGTTAGAAAAATGTCTTAAACCACTACTTGGGGATTTCCTCCAAGCACTATGCCAGCTGCTCTCAGCCTCCATTGTGAAATGATGGGCTGCTGGCATAGCCAAAGTACTTTACACTCCAGCAACCACTGGATGCATAGCAGCCCTTTGGGAGTCATTACCAACTGGTGTAATTTAGGGCAGCCCTGAGGCACCTCTAAGTCACAGTCTTCAGGAACTGGAGGCTATAAAGGTGGCATAACACCTCTCCTCTAGGTCTATAATCTGCAATAACATTTACAATACAGACTGCATCATATTATTTCCATGTTTAATTAGAGTACAGAATATCAAACATTTTGCTTTAACACTACCCCGTGTGCTGTTACTGGCTCTGTATATGATTTAATGGGTGATCAATCATTCACATATCAGTGGTGATGTAAACCTGATGTTCACTTGCTCTTTTTCACTTCATGCATGGATCTCATGTAACAAGAAAAGAAATATCTATGAGGAATGTGGTAGTTCTGCATTGTTGTTAAATCTCAGCAAGCCCTCTTAGAATTCAAGAAATAAGGTAGCATCAGTTTACACACCAGCTTTTCAGTGGCATCATTCCAAGTCTGTGCAATTGGCCAGCATGGCTTATGCTTTGCTTTCATAGCCAAATATGTGATGCTTGACATGTCAAGTCAGCTGCTGGTTTTTTTTTTTAAGAGTGACTATTGTTGATACAGCTGTGAAAGAGTCCCTTCTCCTTTCCAAAGAATTATCACTAAATTGCATTAACCAGAGAAAGACCCTCTTCACTGGATCAGCACTTAACAAATAGTGCCCTGTCATCATTTTCCTTTCATTCTCTTCTCACTACCCTTCTGATCTGATGCTGCTGTCCACTTATATTTCAAATGGGTATTATCCTGCCATTTGTCTTCAGATATCAACAGGAAAATCACCTTCAAGAAATTGGAAGGGTTAGGCCTTGTACAGGAAAAATGGTGAGATTTATGCCATTGTTTCAGGCCAGAGAGCTGAGCCCAGCTGAGCTCAGGAAGAGATAGGGCCAAGGAGAGCCAGGGTTGGTGGTGTCTCCATGGAAGGAGAGATGTAGGAGGTGGATGCCTGGCAGGGTCATGCTGGGGAAGCAGAGCTGCAGGAGCTGGCAGAGTTGGAGTGCCTGTGTGCCCAGGGGATGAGGAAGAGGCTGGGATTTCCCAGGTATGCTAGGCACAGGGGACATATGGATGCCATTCCTCTGTGCTGCTCTGTAAGTGCATCCAAATGCTCCTTTCCAGGAGCAAAAGCAGAAAAGCACCTGAAACCCACCAGGGAAAAGGGAATAGCTATTTTGCCAAGTGATAGCAACACAACTTTGTTGTAATCGTAGTAATAAAACAGAGCTGCCAAGTGATGACTTCTCTGAGGTGCTTTTAACCTTAATAAGAGCTCCATTAATTTTTCATATTATTGATAAAGCAAATTAATACATATCTCCAAACAAGCAAAACATAAAAAGACATCAAAACCAAACTGAAATAATTGAATATTATTTGTAGAGAATGCCATTAAAATAATGTAAATCTTCTTTTGTAAATTAACTTCATGCATAACTAGAAATGATTAGCATGCATATATACCAACCTCTGCGTTTGTAATTTTGACACACATCCTAATAGACTTGGGGTGTTTTATTCACTTACACTCTGAAAGTATTATTCGGTATGAATGCACAGTAACTCTGAGAGAGAACTAGAGGGAAGCTGGTGGAAGTGCTGTCACTGAGCCTCCAGGCCATGAGGGAGCATCTCCCTCCCATGGCAAGGACAAGTGGGAAGACGCTGGCCAAATATTAACTCTTCCCCATAGCTGGGGGCATCTGGGCACTCCTGAAACCATTGAAAGTGCATATTTTAGTACAAACACAACTAGTGCTTTTAGACATCTACAGCATGGGAGCTCATATCCCATGGCAGTGGGAATTTTCCTAAGTTCAGAGAAGGAGTAAGGAAACTTTTTAATTAGTATTTTGGCAGATGTACAGTCTCCATTACAAAACTCATGATTTTTAGCTTCACCTTGCAAGGGACAGTGTGGAGGAATCATTGCAAATAAATATCAGTAAATAAACATATACTTTCTTGGGCCAATTTTCAAGATTGTTCAAGTAGTTACCTAAATTCTGTGTTTGGATGATTTGTGGTAGGTTGATAAGAAAGTGATGATAATCTAGTGAAATTTTTCAGAATTTTACAGTAGATTCTCAAGGAAATTAAATAAAAATATCCCCAGTTTGTGTAACAGCTCTTACCTGAATCCACAAATATGAGTTACCTTCTTCCTGGAACAAAGCCAAACAAAAGTCTGATGTTCTGTTCCTATCAGTCCCAACAGCTCCCAAAAGAATTAAACTTTAACAAAATATTTTATATTAATGACTTAATTAAAATAATTCATTTGGTATTTTCTACTTAAAATGTTCGAAATTCATAAATGCATATCTGAATGATGAGTGGCTAGGGAATACTTGAAAGAGTCACAGGAGAAATCAAGATCCCTTTCACCAATATCTTCTATGGCTGTGCAGACTTCAGGTAGTCAGAGCAGATGTGAATCCAGCCCAAGCACAGACCTGCCATGTGCTGGGAATTTGGAAAGCTCTCTGTATGTACTTGTTTCAGAACTGGGACTAAAAGGCATTGCTGGAAACCTCTGCCAAGCTCGTGGTGTCTTGAAAGCCTGAAAGAATTAAATCCTCCCTCATGTGTTTGTCACAGACTTTGTTTTAGTTCTTGTTCTTGAACCCTATGTAAACAATAATGTTTGTGAGCTAGCAGTGGGCACTTGGGAATAAAAGGATAAACAAACAGGAATATTAAATACTGTAGTTTTTTTAATTTCTGAGCTACAGATATAAAGCCTTATTTTAATTAAACATTTTCTACTTCTGTCTGCATCAGTATTAAAGTTGCAAATTTATCCAAGGCAATTTAGTGTTTGAGCAGAGATAATAATCCACATTTAGTGAAATTAGCCAGGAGGGTAGGCTCCTGTCTAGAATTATTTACATTCTTTGACCCTTTAGGCTCAACTCTTTATCCAATCAAATTTATCTAGCAGAACTTGTAGCCTGACTTGTTTGTGTCATACACATTTGGCATTAAGGCTGCAGCAGAATTTTGCAAGTATCTGGCATATCCTTGATAGCACATCTGGTGAGTATGGACACTGTTCATTAGAATAGCTTTGCAAACTGATAACACGCCAAAGCTTTGACAAAAGTACTTATGGTAGATGTCAATCATCTTTCTTTCCCAGTTTAAATATGCACTCTTCTGGGAATAATTTTTATCTATTCTGGCACATAAAACATAATGAACAATATCTTCAGGCTTTGCAAATGAATGCAGGTCCCTGTGTTATGTATACTGCATGTGGATCACTAAACAAATGTAACAGGAGGAAGGATGGTGTTTATACATGGTATCAATAAAAATCTGTGAGAAGCACCAGGCAGAGTAAATCTGTGACAAGTAAGGACTGTATGAAGGACAAGAGGACTGTGGATGTAAAGTGCAGCTAGAGCAGTCACTGGCACAGCCCTGGTGTGAGTGGCAGAGCCTGAAATGGGCCCTCCAAGAGGGATGAGACACCATTCTGATCTGAACTTCTGTTGCACTGCGGGATCCCCCTTAATATCTCCTGCCTTCATTGCTGTTATTTGCATATAGATTTTAATTTGTTGACTTCCTAAAATACATTTCAATAGTGAAACCATGTTAATAATGAAGTGAGAAAAGCCCAAAAAGTTTATAAAGAGCTATAAATTTTCAGGAAGCTGCACAAAAAAAGTACAGACTATTGTTGTCTTTCACATGAACACATTGAGTTTCTTTTAAATATGTGCTGGTAGAATATTTCAGATTTGCTGAATACAGTAGGTATTTATGCTTTTATTTTAAATGGGGATTACAAATTATCCGCCTTTTGTCATGCACAATATGCATATTATGGTGTGGATATTGTGTTACCAATTCACTGTAACTAAGTACTTTGGCACTTTAAAAAAAGCCATTTTTGACCCAAAGGACCATAATGGAGCCTTTCAAACTTGTTTAAGGCAGCTGCCATGAACTGAAAAAGTCATACAAAACAAGCTGTATGTAGAGCAATTTAATATGTAGAAACGTGCATTTTCAGTAAAATACAATGGCTGGCTCAGATTATTTTAAATTTAAAAAGTACAGGACCTCATTATCTTCTGATGGTGAGGAAGGCTTCAGATTAGTCCTGTCAATAGCTACTAACTAGCAGGTGAATTTACCAAATTACTTTGCCTCCTTACTGATGAGAGTGGTACCATATATGCACAATGTGAGCTTTCATGGGTGTATGAAAGCAGCCTCTTAGCACTGAAAAACACTAAAAGAACCAGATAATTCAACCAAAAATATATTTTAAAGTATTTTTAGTGGTTTAAATAAAAACACGTTCTTGTTTTTTAATGTGGTTTTCAGTATGTTCCATCTTTTTAAATTTAGCCTATTGCGTCAATATTTTCTATGTCATCATGAATGCTGTCCCCTTGTTAATGAAATAATGATTCAAGCCACAAAATTAAAACCAGCTGGTTTGTCTGAGCTTAAAAACAATTCTGTAAAATGATTATGGAGAAAGTACATGGAACCTTGATAATCTGTTGTTGGTAATTAACTGCTGGGGCTAAGGGTTGCCTTCAGTTGCCTCAAACCAGGACCCTGATGCCATCTGGCAAACCTAGGGATGTCACCAGCCTCCTAGTGCCAATTCAGAAGAAAACAGGACACTGCAGACTCTCTGATAAGTTTGCCAGTGGGTGCTGCAGACACCCTGGATATCACTGGACTCTCCTGTGTATCAGTACCTAGAGGTTTATATCTTGAATTCTTAGTATGATTTGTATGAATATGGAAGGAGTGTGTGTGTTTCTATGTACCATGGAAGAATTTATGAATCCCCATAAATGTTCAGAAATGTGTATGTGTTGATGATTAGATGTGTTAAATAGCAAACTTAAATTTGCTATACAAATTATAATTTTTCCCCCCAAAATATTTTTTCCTTATTATTTTATTTTTAGCGAGAGTACTGCAGCACCCAAAGCTCACAGTATTGCCTCTTCCACTAAATAATCATTAGAAGTTCTGAACAAAGAATCAAATGATGGAGCCAAAGCACACTGAAATCAATGGGAGTCTTTTCATTGACTTCAATGGGCTTTGAATCAGCATCCAAATACTAACTGTTGCTGAACATATTTACAGCCACAACATTTTGTGTGACACTTTGTGGGCACAATGGTGCAATTTACTTGGGAAAACAAATGGAAACATATTCTTAGATGGTGTGACCAGAACTACTACACACTCAAAATCTCGGTCTTGTGAATTTCAGTTATATCACTAAAAAATAATTGATTCAGCTGTGCATGTGAGGGCATATAGACAGTGTCTGTCCAGGCCAGAAAAGGGCTCATGCTGATGCTTCTGAAACCACTGCCAAAGAAGAAGAGTTGTTGTTTGAGTCAGTGTATTCACATATTAAAATTAGAATCAGCATTATTCTAAGAATGTACTCATAAATCGTAGCTGCTGCAAAATTTCTAAACAGAGCGAGTTGCTGTTTTTTGTTTCCAACACTAATTAATCAGTAGTAGTCACATTAGACTTACTCAGAGCATGCTTGTATTGGCATGTCTGATTTCAATTTTAGAAACTACTATGAATTTATTAAGTAATTTGCTATTTCATACTATAACATGTCTCAGTAATATAGAGAGTGTTTGCAGAGTCTGATGCCTGCTGTAGGTAAGCTGGGGAGGTCTTTCCTCATTCCCTACCTCAGATATGTAATACAATAACAGACATTGCACATTACAGTGACATTCCATTATGTTGCACAGCATCATATATTCTTAGCTCCCGAGGGAAAAAATGACCAGTGCAAATTGAATCTAGCCCGTGGACTCAGCCAATAATTCACTGGATCTCATCCAGATACATTCAAACTTACATACACCTACATGATCATGAATTTAAGTGTTGTTTAATAGATTAACATCCAATTAAAAATTCATTTTGATCCTGTTGCAATAGCGTAACAAAAATATTTATGTAGCACACATTGCAAAAGAGATTAATTTCAGTGTGCCCTCTTGAAACCTTTGAAGACATTAGCAGCTCTCCAAGCATGTTGACTATCTGGACAAGGAATTATTATATCCTTGTCAAATTTTAAATATCCTGCTGTTAAAAATATTAGTCACAGGAGCTGCTTGACAACAGTGTTGCAGTAAATTTTTTAGTCTGTGCGAACATGGATAACCTGATACATAAAATCATCTCTTAGGGTCTGGCATTCAGTGGTAAAAGCTGAGCACTGAAAGTTTCCTTGGAGCATTGGCAATACCCTGCCAATAGATATACTGTACGTGCCATTTAAACCAGCTGAGTACTGCTTTTCCTCTCCCTCCCTCCAGTTTTTCCATTCCCCAAGGGGCAATCCTTTGGCGCACAACCCATTTAAGTCAAACAGCTATCATGTAAAAGTGGAGATGAGCAACAAAGCACATCCAAGGGAAGCAAGTTAAGATCTAGGCCCTGAGGTTTGAAGGGGGGGCTAAAGAAACCGAGCCAAAGAAATTCTAAAAAGGCACTTTTTTGACTTAAAAAAATAAGATTAGAAACTGGCTTGTATGAGCCCAACTGTGATTAAAAAAATAAACCTTTTATAGTTAAGACAGAATTTTTTTTCTTTTTGTTCTTTGACTTTTCCTTGCAGAGAAAGAGGCTATCTTCACTTAATCAGAGCAAAGAAAGAGTGGCTGAGGCAGAAGCAGCATCATGTGGGTGAAGGTCAGGCCAATTTTCACCCATGTGATGCTGCTTTATCACTCATGGAACAAAGATTAAGGCCTTTCTTTCTTTATCCTTTTGTGCTTTCCCCCATTACTTTAACAGATCTGAACAAATCCCAGGCAGTTCATCCAAAAGTTCCTTTTAGCTACATTTAGTTCAGATCCTCTAAATTCCACATAAGACTTCATGCTATACCAACATGAAGAGGATATAAAATCCACATGTGTAGGGAGAAAAATGTTATAGAAAAACACAGAAATCATTGCAGAATATGATGACATCAAAGGACTTTTCAGTTGCAAGAAAATAGGCACATCCAGGAATCAGAATTATCACTATTTTTATTCCCCTTTTTAAAAAGGAATGGGTTTTATTGCTACAGCAAGAGGCTGCATAAATAGTGATGTTTGTTAAAGATTAATTTAACATCATAAAAATCTATTTTAGCCCCAAGGTTCTGATAAAAAACCCCACACTAGAAATTTTGTTGCTGCCTGTAACTGTAAAAATGTTATATCATAAAAATTAGCTCACATTGTGTATGTTTACACATCTTGTCAGTAGCCACCTTAATCAAACATACCAGAATTGCATCAACTGCAGAAATAGGTCAGGATGTAATTTTACACAGAGTACCAGGGGACTGATTGAAAGGGCAGTTGCTGGATTTGACTGTGCTTTTCAGCCCTTTGGTTTTATCCTGGTGGGGGAAGCAGCCCTTCTTAGCTCACTGTTTGTTTCAAACAAGCTTCAGGAA